>NW_019154096.1:20455853-20523467 GCF_002288905.1 Enhydra lutris kenyoni
GGGGGGGTGGGATTATGGACATTGGTGAGGGTATGTGCTATGGTGAGTGCTGTAAAGTGTGTAAACCTGGCAATTCACAGACCTGTACCCCTGGGGATAAAAATATATTTATAAAAAATAAAATTAAAAAAATAAATTAAAAAAAAGTAATAAAAAAAAAAAGAAATGGGGTAGCAGCAGATTCAGCTACTTCATTATTCCCCATTAGTTTTCCCAAATGCTACTTATACCTTGTAAATCATCTTATTAAATTCACAGTGAACTTCCCAGTTTGAGTATGCCGTCTGTTTCCAGTGGGACTCAGACTAACACACATGCACACACATTACACGGGAATGACACAATGTGATGTCAAATTTCCTTCTGGTACTGACCTTCCTCCCTAAAAATCATTTTATATAGAGATGATTGTATATGGGCTTTAGGGTTACAAATAGTGGGAGTCTTAAACAAATATGGATCTCAAGAGACCACAGGATAGATTTAGGAAAACAATTCCCCAAATAGGAAGTTTTTATAACAACATTAAGTAAATAGATCCATGCATTATTTTGCTAAGGCTGCTATAACATGATACCACAAACTGGGTAGCTTAAACAACAGAAATTTATCAGCTCACAGGTCTCGAGTCCACAGAGGTCTGAGATCAAGGTGTCACCAGACTGGTTCCTTCTGAGGGCTACGAGGAAGAATTTGTTCCAGGCCTCTCCCCTGGCTTCTGGTAGTTTGTTGGCAATATTTGTCTTGTAGATGCATTATGCTCAGTCCCCGCCTTTATCTTCACATGGCGTTCTCCCTGTCTGTGCATATCCATATCCAAGTTTACCCTTTTTATAAGGAAGACAGTCCTATGGAATAGGGGCCTAACCTGCTCCAGTATAGCTTTATCTTAACCTGTTACATCTGCAGTAATCTCATTTCCAAATAAGGTTACACTTCCAAATAAGGTACTAGAGGTTAGGACTTCAACTTATGAATTTAAAGAGTGGAACACAATTCAGCCCATAAAAAATACTCAATGAATAAAGTGTCAGGTTACATGCCAAGGGCCTCAGTTGGACCCAGTCTGTGAGCCTTAATATATTTATCATAATGACTAATCTATTTTCTGTACTCTTCATAGTCATATATGGAGGTTGACCACAAGTGTCTCATGAGTGAATCCAGAAGCTTACCTTTAAAGTTTAGGGACTGTAAATTGGAGTATTTAAACCTAAGTGAAAGCTCTTTTCTGTTGGATGAGCTCTGTGATCCTTTTCTCCTTTTTCTTTTCTTCCTTCCTTTTTTTTTTTTTTTTTTTTAGATTTTACTTAATTATTTACTTATTTATTCATTTAGAGAAAGCACGTGTTGCAAGTAGTGGGAGGGTCAGGGAGAGAGAATCTCAAGCAGACTCCCCACTGAGCACAGAACCTGACTCAGGGCCTGATCTCAGGACCCTGAGATCATGACATGAGCCAAAACCAAGAGTCAGACACTCACCCCATTGAGCCACCCAGGTGCCCCTCTCCCTTTCTTTTAAGAGCACTTGTGGTGAAGAATTGAGTGTATATGATTTCTCTCTCACCCTCCTCCTCTCCAATTCTTCCATTTCACTACCTATTTCTTTCCATATGTTCTTGGAGAGCCCAGGAACATAGCAGAACTTTTTATGTGTATTTCAAATCAAAGAGCCTACCAGTCAGCAAGAAGTCAGACCACAGGTGACAAAGTTCCCAGGTCTAAGATGTAACCATGTGTCTTTTTTTCCAAAAAGGAAAATTGACCCTCAGTATAAGTCATAGCTTATGTAGTTTACACGGAAGTATCAAGGGCTTTGAAAGTACAGCATGCTTAATACAAAAATGTGTATTCTGCCATGTATAATAACTAATAGAAAATAAGAAAGTAGAGTGATTAAATACAACTTATTCTAGTTTTCATGCTAAAAATAATATATCCTGAAGACCATAGATGGTTTTCTTCTTAGTAGGTGGAAAGGAAGGTCAAGAGATGCAAAGAAAACTATATAATATAAAATGTGATAATTTTAGCACTTAATCAGTCCTATTGTTTTTGAAAATTTCTTGCACTCATCATATGAAGGGGGCATGAGTGATGAGAAGAAAGGATATCTCAAGCTTGAAGAAACAGCAGAACATGGGAATTAAGTCTGGGGTGCAAACCATGAAATAAGTTTCAGAACAGGCATAGAATAATTGTAACTAAAATACACCCTAAAGAATGAAGATGCAATAATAAAAGCAATTTTAATTTGTGGCCCTCTTTGAAGCTTCAATACACATTAAATCTCCTAGCACCAGAGTAAAAAATGGTGGTAGGGAAGTACAAAGAAAGAGATTCTTAAAAGTGCAGGTTTAGGGGCTAAGGATATGGTATGAGGACCCATGAACAGGAGCTTCCAGGAGTTTCACACACCTGTTGTGTATGTGTGGAGTAAGTGTGTATTCATATAAAATATATTTTTTAAGTTCTAGTCTAATTGTATTTTGCAGGATTGATAAGGAAATAAGAGGGAGAAAATGTAATTTAGAACATCTACCTATAACAGTTGACATATAATAAGGGATTAGAAATAGAAGTCAATTTCTTTTTTTTTAAGATTTTATTTATTTATTTGACAGACAGAGATCACAAGTAGGCAGAGAGGCAGGCAAAGAGAGATGGGGAGAAGCAGGTTCTGTGCTGAGCAGAGAGCATGATGCAGGCCTCAATCCCAGGACCCTGAGATCGTGACCAGAGCCAAAGGCAGAGGCTTAACCCACTGAGCCACCCAAGAACCCCTAGAAGTCAATTTCTGATATTGGTTTCATTAGTAGTAGACTTTCATTTTGATTATACAAGTTTCTCCTTTATAATTAAAAGTTTGAAAAACGTAAAATCACATCAAAGGAATAAAAACAGGATGAAGGAGAAGCTTGTTCCCAAGACATCCTTAAATCTCAGAAAAGAAAATGTGACTGTTGTGTTTTTGTTGTTGCTGTGTGTGTGTGTGCGTGTGTGCGTGTGTGTGTGTGTGTGTGTGTGTGCGTGTGTGTGTTGTGAGTTCTAGGAAACCAGCTGTATATATTATCAGGGGAGAAAGGTGAGGTTGAGCAGAGGCCTTGAGAGGATAAGTGATATGGGAGCATTTTTATTTTTATTGTTGGGAATTTTTTTTTCCTCTGGGATGGAACTTCAAAAATAGAACCTGTCCCCTCAGGAAATTTCTCTTTAGAGATGTTTTGAAGGAAATCTGTATTTTAAGGATTTTTTTTTTCCCATGATTGGCTAAAGAAATGCAGAAGTCTCCAGAAGAAAGTGAAAGGCAGTGGAACTTCACTGGTCAACTGAAGCTCCATTTGATCAGGTTGTTTCCTTTTATTGTGATTACAACCCATATAAATTGAAAACCCAGTTTTGGTCAGCATTGCATATAGACAATCACTATTGATAGTGCTAAAAAGTAATCTTTATTTTTTTTCTTTTTAAAGTTTTTTATTCAATTCCAAGTTTTATTCAATTAGCATACAGTGTACTATTAGTTTCAGGTGTAGAGTATAGTGATTCATCACTTTCATACGATGTCCAGTGCTCATCACAAGTACCCTCCTTAAGACCATCACCTATTTAACCCATCCCCCCACCCACTTCCCCTCCAGGACCCCCCTGATTGTGCTCTATAGTTAAGAGTCTGTTTTCTGGTTTGCCTCTCTCTCTCTCTCTCTCTTTTTTTCTTTTTTTCCACCTATGTCTGTCTGTTTTGCATCTTAAATTCAGCTTCTGCTCAACAAAGAAGACAATCAATTAAAATTAAATGGCAACTTCGGAAAGGGAGAAGGGATTTGCAAATGGCATATCTGACAAAGGGATAGTATCCAAATTACATAAAACTGAACACCCATAAACCAAATAGTCCAGTTAAAAAATGGACAGAAATTGGGGTGCCTGGATGGCTCAGTGGGTTAAAAAATGGACAGAAATCATGAGTAGACATTTTTCCAAAGAAGACATCAAATGCCTAACAGACATATGAAAAGGTGCTCAACATCACTCATCATTTTAGGGACATACAAATCAAAACAATAATGAGATATCATTTCGCACCAATCAAAATGGCTAAAATTAACAGAAGAAACAACAGGTGTTGGTGAAGATGCAGAAAAAGGGGAACCCTCTTTACATTGTTAGTGGGAATTCAAACTGGTAGAGACACTCTGGAAAACAGTATGGAGTTTCCTCAAAAAGTTAAAAATAGAACTACCCTACGATCCAACAAATGCACTACTAGGTATTTATCCAAAGGATACAAAAATACTGATTCAAAGAGATAAATGCACCATGATGTTTATAGCAGCATTATCAACAATAGCTTAATTATGGAAAAAGTAATCTTTAAAAGGAATTCCAAACTCTTATCTCTACAAAAACATCAAATAAATCTAATTAATTATTAACTCATACATTTTTACAACTCCTTTTCTTTCTTTGTCCTAAATTACACAGTTCTGCAAAATATCTTACTCTTCAAGTCCCCAATATTTTCCTCTTTCTCACCCCAATCGTTATAGCATTTCTCCTGCATCCATTCCCTTCTTTCCTACTCCTTTGGATCTCTCAGCTTTCTTGAATACACTAACTTCTCTGCTTTCTCTTATTTTTTTCTGCTTTCCCCACACCAAAATTTTTCACAGAAATTGAGTCTTGAAAGATTTCCTTACTCCAAATTCTCTTGTCCCATATCACTGTTAATCCCTCTTCCACCTTACAAAAATCAAAGGGAAAAACCAAAAACAAAAAACCAAAAAAAATAAAACACCTAATTTCTAAACTATCACCCATATGACTCAGATAAAGATCACACATTTTAAGAATTACTTCCTTTGGTATGGGTAAATGTCATACTAATGATTGTATAGTCAAGACAGGAAGCACTTTAGATATTTCAGAAAGGAAGGTTTTTGGGGGGGGGCAGGGTGTGTGTGTAACCTTTTTATCATCATCTATTTATCAATTTGTTATCTATTTATTTGGTAATGGGGACTTAAGGACCTGTAAAACCATTAGGAGGGCTAAAGGAAAAAGCTGTAAGTAGGTCATCACTAGCTTTCAATTCTTGCTTTTAGATATCCAAGAACTAGGATCTTACAATGACTAGAAAGGTCCATGTTCTATAATCCCTACTCTCTTCTGCACAGAAGCAGGTTATTTGTAGAGAATGAACCAGAGACTGATGAGGGCTCTTCTATTTAGGGAAGCTCACATTCCAGCCTCCTCTGTTGAAGCAGCAAAACATGGTCTCTGTGTCCTTCCTGCTCTCTACTTCTCTTGGGGGTGTCTATCATTAAGGGAATCTAGCTCAGATCCCTACAAGCAAGGATCCTAGGAAATGTATTTCCAGGATTCCAGTTTTCATATTATAAAGTACAGAAGATATAAGTTTTGAAGTGTCATTAACACTCTGGTGGAACCCACGATGCAGTCACTTCCTACTTTGTCTTCTTTCTTAAAAAAAACTTTTTCTTTTATCCAATTAAATAGCCAAAGAGAATAAATGATCACAAACTACCCCTTAAGTCTAGGGATAAATGACAGATATTTTTAGACTTGCTTAATTTCAGAAAATTTACTTCTCATACACTTATCTTGATGAGCATTGAGTAATAGATGGAAGTGTTGAATCATTAGATTGTATATCTGAAACTAAGGTAATGCTGTTAACTATACTAAATTAAAAAACAAAACAAAACAAAACAAAAACTTCTCATGGCTACTTTCTCAAGAAACTACAGAATGAAGATCTCATCAAAATGAGAATAAGCAAAGACGTGGAATCCAGGAAAGAATATATCTATCTATTACAGAACTGAAAAGAAGATAATTTTTAGGATAGTGGTAGAAGGATATCTCAAGAAATACCTTTTTGTCAGTGTCTCAGAGAACCAGTCCAGATTAAAGCTGGAGGAAGATACAGTCCAGAAATGTTGTTTTCAAGAAAATCCCACCCCCTGATAAATCACATGAAGTGTTAGACGATAGAGCAAGGTGTTTTAGAGTACTTTTTTTTTTTTAGTTCTTTTAAGGAAAATGAATGATGGATAAGCATCTAAATGAGGCAAAAATGACGGCTGAAAAGTGGGAGATGTACAGGAAGGAAATGTAATCATAGAATGACATGTCTCTCAATTGTGAACAATACTATGAATTATTATGCATTTTATAATAATGAAAATATATAACACAAATTTAGCCCCAGACTTTGATATAAATACATTTGGAGAAGGCCTTAACAGATGACTAATGCGGATGGAGTTGATGAGAGTGCCAAATCATCATTTTATGTGTTAGGAAGTCAGTAGGTAACATGTGCAATTAAAAAGTCAATACATTGTATTATAAGTATGTGATTTATAAACATAGTGACAAATAGTTCCTCAAATAATTAGTATTGTGTTTTTCTCTGTGAGTCAGGATAGGGAGTTGGAGAGGAATAGCTGGGCACTGCTGATTTTTGTGTCTTTATATTATTTATAGTACAATGAATCTAAACAATAAAAATATATTTTTAAGTCAAGGGAAACAAGATAAATATAATTTTTAAAAGTTGTCTAGTATTTTATCATAAGCTAAAAATAACATTTAGACCTTGTGACCAAATAAATAATTAAAAATAAATTATGTCAAAGGTAAAATCTCTACTTGTCTTAAATCAGACAGTGGGAAGAAAGATAATGTGAAAGAAGAAAGACCAGGTTGCATTTGTGCAAATGAATGTGATACCACTAGCACTTATTTTGACAGCACATATGCAGCTAAAAATACATGCATACATCTAAAGATGCTAAGTATTTCTACCACCATATGCATATGTAACATATTCACATCAAAGTTAATTGATGTGTTAGCATTCTAAAAATAAGTACCAGATTTTACAAAATTCACCTACCTTATGTATTTCCTACTTCTAGGCTTCAAGGCCTGATTGTGCCATTTATCCCTTTAAGCAATTCCTACTCGGAGGAATATGCCATTTGTTTTGGCAATTAACCACATAAATAGATTAAACAGCATTCACTCAGAACTTCTCAGCTTTGTGCACAAACCTTCTCATAGAACAATGTTACTCAGAATTTATTCTTCAGAAAATATAATACCACACGTGCTCTTTATTTTTTTTAAAGATTTTATTTATTTATTTGACAGAGAGAGAGACCACAAGTAGGCAGAGAGGCAGGCAGAGAGAGAGAGGGAAGCAAGCTCCCCGCTGAGCAGAGAACCCCATGATGTGGGGCTCTATCCCAGGACCCTGAGATCATGACATGAGCTGAAGGCCAAGGCTTAACTCACTGAGCCACCCAGGCGTCCCCACAAGTGCTTTTTTTTTTTTTTCCCCCACAAGTGCTCTTTAAAAAAAGAGTAGTCTTATGAAAAATAATTTGGGGAACAACACACATGACACTTTCATCTTGAATACTGACCACAAGGGCCTTAATGTGCCCTTCAATTTGACTAAATTTTAGGCAGGTTTCTTCCTGAGTATAGGCCTCTCACCTCCCTTTTCTCAGAGTGTTTACTATAGAAAATATGCAATTGTCAGTCTTCTTTGCTCCTTTGAGATTTAAATTTCTGTCTCTTTCTAGTTTTACAACCCAGTAATGTATTTCTTAAACATCTGGGAGTCATCCCTAAGAAATAAAATCACCAAGAAATGTAGAGTCCTTACTTCCAAGTTTCTGTGGCGGATGAGGGTCTAACTTGGATAAGTACTATAAGCAAACACAGATGGCCCAATCACATAGCCCAGTTTCCCACCATAAAGACATCTGATCATTTTCCACTGCTCGCTGCAGTGCTCAAAACTCTGACCTTTTATTTCAAGTTGAGTTCAGTCTCTTTCTCCAGTTCCAAGACTTAAATAAAGTCCCCTTGCCTGTTTCACACCATCAGGGGACAGTATTTAGGGAGTAATACTTAAAAGCACATTACATATGAAATGTTTTGAGAGATACTGCAGAAGGAAACCTAGTTGAAGTTCTTTAATTTGATGTTCCCAGTTTGTGTCACAATGAAAACTTTCATTATATGTCAATGTACATTCCACTAAAGCAGAAATTCTCAAAGTGTGGTCCAAATATCAGTAACACCAGCATCTCCTAGGAACATTTTAGAAATATAATTTTCAGTGGCGCCTGGGTGGCTCAGCGGATTAAAGCCTCTGCCTTCGGCTCAGGTCATGATCCCAGGGTCCTGGGATGGAGCCCCGCATTGTGGGGTTCTCTGCTCAGCGGGGAGCCTGCTTCCCTCTCTCTCTCTGCCTGCCTCTCTGCCTGCCTCTCTGCCTACTTGTGATCTCTCTCTCTGTCAAATAAATAAATAAAATCTTTAAAAAAAATTATATATATATATATAATTTTCAGTAACCCCCCCCTCCAGAGCTTTTGAATCAGAAACTCTGGGGATGGGACCCAGCCACCTGTGAAACAAATCTGTCAGGTGATTCTGATGTGTGAATGTCAAACCGTTACTCTTTGGGGGGAAAGGGTTAGGTATTTTTTAAATTTTTTATTCAAATTTTAGTTAGTATACAGTAAAACATTAGTTTCAGGTCTATAGTAGAGTGATTGAACACCTCCATCCCTGTGCTCATCACAAGTCCACGCCTTAATCCTCATCAACTATTTAACCCAGCCCCCCACCCAGCAAACCATTACTCCTCATTACACCTACACTGAGAAATTCAATCCTAGGAAACTGCACTAGAGAAACAAAAACCAGCTAAGAAAGAACATTCCTTTATTAATTTATCTATTGCATTTTAATAGTTGAAATTAATACTCTTTTTTTGTCCTAAAATTTGAATGAAAGAGCGAACAGATGTATTTACTTTATGGCAAAAGGTTTAGTCTGGGTTTCCTCTCTATCTGTCCTCTATCATGCACACTTGTATCCTGCTCCACACAATATATGTTTTTATACTATCATTATTCTAAAACCAATATAAAAATTTTATGATCGGGGCGCCTGGGTGTTTCAGTGGGTTAAGCCTCTGCCTCTGCATTGGGCTCTCTGCTCAGCAGGGAGCCTGCTTCCCTTCCTCTCTCTCTCTCTCTGCCTGCCTCTCTGCCTACTTGTGATCTCTGTCTGTCAAATAAATAAATAAAATCTTTAAAAAAAAATTTATGATCAAGAATCTGGAGCAGGGTGCCTGGGTGGCTCAGTCAGTGAAGGCTGGGACTCTTGATTTCCCTCAGGTCAGGATCTCAGGGTCCTGAGATCCAGCCTAATATCTGCCTCCCTGCTCAGCAGGGAGCCTGCTGGGGATTCTCTCTCCCTCTGCCCTTCCCCCTGCTCTCATGCTCTTTCTCATGCTCTCTCTCTCTCTCTGTCTCTCTGTCTCTCTAAAATAGATAAATAAATCTCAAAAAAAAAAGAGAGAGAGAGAGAGAGAGAGAGAGAATCTGGAGCTTATTTGCACTCACTGTTGTTAGTGCTGGGAAATCTTTCTCTTGTCATCTTTTCTGATTTCCTATAAAAATGCAAAGCATTCCTCCAGCATACACTGCCTTCTCTCTTCTTTAAACTTCCATAAAGGATTCTCTTTAAAACCACATACTTTACATTTCTAGGTTAGCTTGGATCAGTGCTTTTCTTCGTATACCCCTTTCAGTTTCAATTTAATCAGGTTTTATGAATTCTGAATTATCTGGGTTTTGCAATCCCCTTCATTTACCACCAATCACTGAAGACTCATGGAATTTGCCCTGTTTTGTTTTGTTTTGATTTGCTTTTCAGGATAATATTAAAGATATTTGTGCTCTTGGGTTGTGCTCATATTGCTAACTGCTTTTTCTTTTTTTTTTTTTTTTTTTTTTTTTTTTTTTTTTTAATTTTTTTTAAATTTTATTTATTTATTTGACAGACAGAGATCACAAGTAGGCAGAGAGGCAGGCAGAGAGAGAGGAAGGGAAGCAGGCTCCCTGCTGAGCAGAGAGCCGGATGTGGGACTCGATCCCAGGACCCTGGGATCATGACCTGAGCCGAAGGCAGCGGCTTAACCCACTGAGCCACCCAGGCACCCGCTAACTGCTTTTTCTAAACCAAATATTATTTCTTGTGGTTGATGCATTTCTTTCCAAATGCAAACATAAATTTTCTACATGTTATGTTCAGAGGTAACATGGAATCTGTAGGGAAGCAGAACCCTGAGTTAGAGGTGGTATCCCTTAGAGAGGGCTCATCTTAATTATTTTTGTTTTGTGTTGGCTATGGAGAAATGGCACTAACTACTCATCTGACACAAGGCTGATTTTCTGCTTCCCTTACAAACAAGATCCATTCCCCAGCCACATTTTTTTTTAAAGATTTTATTTATTTATTTGACAGAAAGAGATCAGAAGTAGGCAGAGAGGCAGACAGAGAGAGAGCCCGATGTGGGGCTCAATCCCAGGACCCTGAGATCATGACCTGAGTCGAAGGCAGAGGCTTAACCCACTGAGCCACCCAGGCGCCCCCCACCCCGCCACATTTTTAACAAATGTCTCCAGACTTAATATTCTTAACATTGACACTGGAAATGTGAGGAATGAGGAAGTGGGTCACTATAGTGCTTACATACCAAGGCACACATAATGATCACAGTCATGAAAAGAAATAAAGTCCACCTTTTATAATGACATTTGTGAATTTTTATATCTGCATACTAAACTAGAGCGATTCCTCCAGGTATGTGTCATCAATATTCAAAGACATGAGTGTATGTCTTTGTATTTGCATTAATGTTGGTCCTTTATTTGCATTGTCTCATCATATATCTGCTGGAATCCACAGACTTTTCAGCTAGTTTTGTTAGAGCATTTTCTTTTGTCAATTTGTCACTGCATTACAGGTGAGAACCATAGCAAATAAAACTACCACTATATGAAATTTGAAATTTTTCCCCGTTATCAGCTGAAAAAGGATACTCATTCCCATCTTCCCAGAAAAGATAAATGAGAAGAAATGAATGTCAACTGCTCATGGTTTTGAGTTTTGTTGTTGTTGTTGTTTTGGTTTGGTTTGGTTTTTTGGTTTTTACGGTTCCCCCCACCCCATCCCAGATTCTTTTTCTAGAAAAAAATGTAGTAAATGAGTGAACCATTTATCAGAGATTGTTTTGGGAAAATTTTATTCTGAGGTAGGGAAGTGTCTCTAAGAGAAACACTAGAATTCCTGCTGGACATGGACTCTGCCTACAGAAAAATCCTTTAAGTTAGAAGCTGAAGATGCTATTTGTAAACATTAAACTGGCTCATATTTTGTCAAAAGTATCTTCTCTGCTTTTTTATTTCCTTTGTGTTTTGAAGGTGTGCTATGCACCAGTTTTAAAACTATTGGGGACCCCAGTTAGGTTAATAAATGGGTAGCATCAAGTACGTTGATGTCCCTGAGACAGAGATTGGCAATGACTGTGCTGACAAACACTTTTGTGTCCTCTCTAAATTCTCTGTAATACCATTCACTGTTCTATTAGTCACATAACTGCATGGAGGAGAAACCTTCTCAGTTTTTAATTGCGCTTGTTTACTGTAAATTACTCTTACGAAAATATTCCCATGTATTTGCCTGTGCAACTGTGCATGTAATTGCATTTTGGCAAGAGTGCAGAAATACATCCTTTTTGAAAATGAAGTCTAAGGGGTGCTTTTACAAAAGATGACATTTTCAACTTGACTTTTAGTTGAAACTTCTTCTGTACACATAAAACTGACAAGTTGACAGTCTTGTCATCTGAACTTCTCCAGCTACAAGATCGGTACAAAACAGATGCTTCTAGATTTTTTCTGACATTGAACCTTTTTCGGACATTCCCTATTTAAGGCTAAAGAGAGATCTCTTGTAAACCCCTCACACCCAACTGTAGGCATGCTCATGTATTTCTCAAAGCCCATCAGCTGAGTCATATGCAAATATATCCCAAAAGATGCTGCTGTTGCTATTGTAACAGGGAGATGAATTGGAGGTTTTGCTGGAATAATGGTAGAAAGCTGAGCTGAAGGATTGCTGTCTGTATCTACTTATCCACAACCTATCAAAAGGTGGCAACCCAAGCGATCAGCTCACTCATGAGCAGATGACAGCTGTCTAGAGTTTCTAGCCATCATTACTAAAAGGAATATTTCCAAAGTAAAAAAGTAACTTTGATAAATGTATACTCACCACAATAGTACAGAAAAAATATCATTTTATAATTATGGTACTATAAATATGCCATACAATTTATTTCTCAGAATAAGAAGTACTTTTTATGGGACACCTGGATCGCTCTGGGTTAAGCCTCTGCCTTTGGCTCAGGTCATGATCTCAGGGTCCTGAGACTGAGCCCTACATCGGGCTCTCTGCTCATCGGGGAGCCTGCTTCCCCCTCTCTCTCTGCCTGCCTCTCTGCCTACTTGTGATCTCTCTCTCTCTGTCAAATAAATAAATAAAACCTTAAAAAAAAAAGAGTAAGAAGTACTTTTTATGTGTGTTCTGGGGCTTCAAATGGTCTTTGTTTTTCCAGGTAGAGATCATTAGGGATTTTACAAGTTTAGGCCAATGATTTGGCAGTGATAAATGAAATACTAGTGAAAAGAGAAAAATGGGAAAATTCATGGTGTTTCTCCTTTTGGGCCTTAACCTTAATTCTGCTTTTGACATTGTTGACCTTTCTTTCTAAAATCTAATCCCAAATTACCTTGCCAGATTTTTCTGCTCAACATTCTGATATAGCCAAATATATTGTAACTATAGCCTTATTCTAGATGTCTATTTATCTCCTGTGGCTTTATTTCTTCTGTTCTGTCATTGTAGAAGTGCTACTCATTGCAAGGAAGTGGACCATCGCTGTCCCAAAGAACTCCTGTTGGATGATTCTTTCTCCATGCTCTGATTCCATTTGTACTTGACAGAGTAGCCATCCACACTTCTTAGTAGAGTGTTTTATAATAGGCTTACTGACAGTGAGATTGTTATTATAGTTATTATTATTATTATTATTATTATATATAGGTATTAGCTAACTATTAGGAGGAATTCTCCTATCTGATTAAAACTTATGGTCACCAATTATTACTATCAAAGAGGGATTAAAACAAAGACTATACATGCTGATGGTAGGAAAAACGAACAAACAAACAACAAAACAACAACAACAAAAAACAAGGCAGTAGGGGGAAAAGATAGATGACTACTGGTTTAGCATCTAGAATACTTGGAGAGTTTAAGGGTTTCTGGCAACTAGGACAGTAGTTATAAAATGAGAGGATCTGTTTCAGAATCCAAAAGAGATATTATTCAAATGCACATGTTTTCCTTCTTGAAAATATATTTGAATATTGAGAAAAAGAACATTGGAGGTGGGAGGAATAAATGTGTGTATCTTGGCAAATATCCCCAGATGACTTAGAAATACCTTTTATATATTTCATCCCACAGGTTGAGAAACAATAGCATAAGGGTATTATGTAAGGGCCATGGATAGAGGAGATACAAGCTTTATTTACCCCCAAGACTATAAACATGATAATGGCAGTGGTTTTGCATAAACTAACCTTTGTAATTCCTGGGCTTAGTACAGTGCGGGTCAGATAGTACTTGCATAATAAATGTGTTGTTTAAAAGAAACAAAACAGCTCTAGTTTCACAAGAGTTTCACAAAAGGGAAAATATAACTGCAGAGTTTTGCAGTTAGATATATTTGGGAAATGTTGAAATAAATTAAGGTTGGCAAACTCTTCCTCAACATTTCCCAGAAATGTAAACATTTTTTGTAAGTTTTCAAAAGAATGCATGTGTTTTCCAAACTTATGTAAACAAAGGATCCTATCCCTGCATTTATCCAACAGCTCTAATGGAGCTCTGATTTCATGGAATAAACTATTAGCAACCCTGAATTAATTACTGAGGATAAAAAACACAGGTTGTTGATTAAAAAAGAGTCAAGTAGAAGTAGTAGGTCATCTTTGCTATGCTTTAATATTATTTCTCTGAAATTTTACCTTTATTATTTACCATTCTATATTTAAAAATATAGTTCAGCTGATTTAAAAAATAAAACTGAATATAGGATTTTCTGATTATTCTTTGGTTAATGAATATCCAACCATCTTTATCCAACCATCACTGTAGAAATGATTCAATTTTACATTCTGAAAACACAAGGCAATTCAATGAGATCGCTCTTGCAACTAGAACATAAATCTCATCTCACCAACAGTGGGTCTTCATGTATTCTACTTGATAGCACATTTATATCTATCCTTTGAACTTATATTTCAAAATTCTCTTATGAAGAAGATCATTGACATGAGGCTAGTAACTTTGACACTTTGTTTCATGTAAGTCAACTTTAAAAACATTAAAAAGTATGAGATATTCCTGTCAATTATCCTAAGTAGAATACTGCTTCCAGTATCCAGAATACTGCTTCCAGGTCTGCTTTCAGATTGAATCATTCACTCCATTAAATTACTAAAAAAGATGCCATTTAATCTGCAAAGAGGAGAAAAAACAGTGATAGAGATTTTAATATCTTGCCAGAAATTTTAATAATTTTCTATAGAAATGAACCATTGTTTTGTACTCTTAGAAACCTTTTATTTAAAAAATTAGATCAAAAATCAGATCCACAATAAATATCTCTGTATGACATATATACTTTATTTGACCTTATATATATTGAAAATCATTATGAATTCACAGATGTTTAATGAAAAAGATTAAATACAGAAAAGTAAAGGGAATAGTCTAACAAAACCTCTTGTACTGTTCACCAACTACAATCACCTCAAATATTATATACCATCTTACTACTGAAATATTTTGAAGAAAATCCCAAGCATGATATTATTTCTTCCATAAATATATTTTTTAAATATTTTATTTATTTATTTATTTATTTATTTATTTGACAGAGAGAGAGAGAGACAGCAAGAGAGGGAATACAAGCAGGGGGTGTGGGAGAGGGAGAAGCAGGCTTCCCACTGAGCAGGAAGCCTGATGTGGGGCTAGATCTCAGGACCCCGGGATTATAACCTGAGCTAAAGGCAGATGCCCAATGACTGAGCCACCCAGGGACCACGACTCTTCCATAAATATTTTAGTAAATTACATAGTCTCACACAATGTATGTGCTGCAATAAATGCAATCATTATTTTATCCCAATTTTATTATTTTTGTTTTTATTTCAATTTTAATGACATCCCCTCACCGCCCCCGATTCTAGTTTCCTAAAATGACTCTTCTCTAGTTTCTCCCAGGATATGCTTTTTCTTATCAGCATGGCATTTCTGCATTGTCCTTGTCTTTTTAAATTAAGTCATGTTATTATTACATTTAGCAGAAATTCCTCTAAGCTTCTAGGAAATGGAAAATAGTTACCATCTTTGCTGGAAGTCTGGCCTAAGGGATGTATAGGAACCTCCACTTACCCTTTTTTGTTAAAAATTCAGATGCTAGTACTTAAAAATGATTCAATTTCCATTATTCATTATAATTTTGAAGATTGTTTGAAATAAATCAATAAATAAGTTTAAAAAAACCTCTGAATTCTCTTTGGAGGTAGAAATTACATCAAGTTTTTAATCTGATAGTTGACTATTTTCTCTGCCCTTTCTAGTATATATTTCAAGGTAACCACATAACCACAAATGATAAATAAATAAATAAATAAATAATACAAATAAATGCCATCTAATAAATATACAGCGAAAGACTTTTTAAAAATTCACCACTACTGTTCTTACTAAATAATGTATTCAAGTTAACACCATTATATTAAAAATTGATTAGGAATTGAATATTTACAGTGACCAAACTATCATCAGGGGTAATATAAAGTTTGTAATGGAGGAATTAGACTCTAACCACTTGAACACCCAAATTAATTTTTTCCAACTAATAGAAAGATAAATAAGACATATGTGTATACTAATGGGATATAATTTGTAATGCACAGCTTTATCGTTAATGTATTCTTGCCTAACTTTTAAATCTAATTTAGTCCTGTACATAGATCTAAATTTTTCATTGTAAAGGACTGCCACTCTGGAAAACAGTATGGAGGCTCCTTAAGACATTAAAAAAAAAAAAAAAAAGAGTCACCTTACGACCCAGCAATTGTACTAATAGGTATTTACCCTGAAGAAAAGAAGGGGCACATGAACCCCAATATCATAACAGTAATGTCCACAATAGCCAAACTGTGAAAGGAGCCGAGATGTCCTTCAACAGATGAATGGATAAAGATGTAGTTCGCATATCCCATAGAATATTGCTCAGTCATCAGAAAAGATGAATACCTACCATTTGCATCATCATGGATGGAACTGGAGGGGATTATGCTAAGTGAAATAAGTGGAGCAGAGAAAGACAATTATCACATGATTTCACGCATATGTAGAACATAAGGAATAGTGCCGAAGACCATAGGGGAAGGGAGGGAAGTCTGAATGGGAAGAAATCAGAGAGGGAGATAAACCATGAGAGACTGGGCTCTGGAAAACAAACTGAGGGTTAGAGAAGGGAGGAGGGTGTGGGGATGGGGTAACTGATTGATGGGTAATAAGAAGGACATTGGGTTGTGATGAGCATTGGGTATTATACACAACTAGTGAATCATTGACCACTACATCAAAAACTAATGATGTACAATATATGTAAGCTAACTGAACATAATAATAAAAAGTAAAAATAAAAGAAGTATGAAAGATAGAGGGATATGTAAAAGATACTAACAGGACTCATTAGATACATCCAAAAAGGAAATGGACTGTTCTCTGAACAAACTCATGACATAAAACATAAAGGGATGAGAGTGGTGTTTTAGTTTAAAAGAGATTTAAAAGATAATATTCAACAACTTACTGTGGAAGGACATTTCAGGGACAGCTTATGAACTGAATTCAGATATTAAGGGACTGTTGTAATTTGGGGATATGATAATGATATTGCAGTTATGGGGGGGGAGTGCTGATATATTTGTTGTACATAACAAAGTAACAATGAAATTACATATATACTTTAGAATTCTTCATAAAAAACATAGAACCAAAATGATGGAATTTACAACATGATGGACATGGACTGCATTATGCTAAGCAGAACAAGTCAGACAGAGAAAGATAAATGCCTTATAATTTCACTTAATAGGTGGAATCTAAGCAAACAGAAAACAAACAAACACACTCATAGATACAGAGAACAAATTGGTGGTGCCCAGAGATTGGGGGAGAGTGGAATAAAGGGTCAAAAGATCGACTTCCAGTTATAAAATAGCCAAGTCCAAGGAATGTAATGTACAGCATTGTGACTATAGATAAGAACACTGTGCTGAATAGATGAAAGTTGTTAAGAGAGAAAATTTTAGAAGTTCTCATCATAAGAAAAAAAATTGTAACTGTGTATGTGATGGATGTTAACTAAATTTATTGTGGTAATGATTTCACAATATATACAAATACCAAATCATTATGTTGTGCACTGAAACTAATATCATGTCAAAAATCTGAAAAATAAATATTATATGTAATATATATTTCATGTTTTTACATGGCAAAATTATAATTTCTAAATCTTGTTGCTATTATATAGGAGTTTATTTTCTTTTCCTCCAATTTTAGGTAAGTTTGAAATTTTCTTAATAAATAGTTTTAAAAACAGGAGCTCTTTTAGATTCCCCTCTTCCTTTAAGACAATGGTTCTCAATCATCTCTGCATATTAGATGTCCTGGGAAACTTTAGAACTAGCTTTACACAAGTTTCATCCGAGATCAAATAAATCATAGTAATGGAGCATGGGGCTTGAATTTTTTTTCAAAATCCTCAGATGATTCTAATGTGCATCAAGGGTAGAGAATGACAGCTCTAGGATATGAAAATGGAAATTTCTTAATAGAGCATAGGAAAGAGTAGATTGGGAGATCATTTAGATATTCATTTTTTGCTTGCTCCTCCTAAAATAGGCAGATAGCCAAGAAGCACAAAAAGTTATTCCAGATGCCATGTAGCACATCAGCCTCCATTTGCTATGGGATGTGTTGTTGGGGGAGGGAGAATGCACAGAGAGTGGAAGCTGGTATTCTTCTACAGTCTCATGTTTCAGGAAAGGCTGTAAGCTCTCAAGTGTAACCAGAATTTCACTTCCTGATCATTCTATCCAAGTCCCACACTACTGGATATCCAAATTAATAAACTCTAGCCAATCGGTTTTATTTCTCTGAGAATGTAGATTCAACTAGAATTCAATTAGATTTCAACAATTGTAATGGTCAAGTGTTTGTAGAATCACAACTGTGTGATTACAGCAACAAAGTTTAGTAGGGGAGTTGAATGTATAAAGAGATAATTTTCAAGAAACGTGTGATAAGTGTGGGAATGAGAGGTCATTCAGGACAATAGGGCCCTCTATGAATTCCAAGCATAAAGTGTTTTAATAGAGGTTTCACAACCATTGAAAGGAAGACATGAGGGTCAAGTCACTTGCCATTAATAGTTTGAGCTCATAATGTGAAAAACAATTTAGTCTGTCAGAAAACTTCAACTTCCACATTCCATATTTATGATTCTCACCCAGGCTTCACATGAAAAACTCAAGGGATGTCTTTGGATGGCTCCCACTATGTCAAGTTGTAGTACCAATGCATATACTTCTCAGGAAGCACACCTAAGATACAGAAATCTCACATCTGTTCTGCAAATGCTCTCAAGAATCATGGGCTTCCTTTCTATTTCAGTTTCTAAATATCAAGTGAGTTCCTCTCACAGACCAGCTTTAACTTGGAACCATAGAAGAGGATTCTGGGTATTGTAGTCCTTGCCTCCTTTACAGTGTACTGTAAATTTAGAAAGGGATAATGATATTATCAAAGTAACAGATAATCCAGTGTGTAGTGCTAAAAGGTTGATATTATGGGTGTTACAAGAGCATGAAATAAATGGCCAGATAAATTTAAGATTTCCTGATATCACATCAGAAACCAATCTAGAAAGAAAAGCAAATAAAAAAGCTGGAGATGATTAAAGTAGGAAAATGATATGGATGAAGTAGAAGAAATACTGGTCTGTAAGAACAGCATTTTTTTTTCATTTTTATTTTTAGTATGTTATTAATATGTAATTTTCATAAGGCAAAATCCCCATATCTAAAGTGTAATTTTGATAATTTTATAGATATAACCATTGTCCAGTTCAACATAACAAATATTTCCATTACCCTGGCAGTTGCCCCATGTCCCCTTTAAGCCAATCCACTCTTCAAGAGGCAACTGTTCTTCTAATTCTTATTATAGATACATTTTGCTTGGTCTTTGAATTTTTATAAATTATATCAAATATATGATATTTGTATGTGATTTTACTCAACATTCTGCTTTCATGTTTTTGTGTATAGCTGAATTTGTCTTTTATTCTATGCCATTATTCCATGGGATAATGGAATGGTATTCCACTCCATACCAAAAATACTTTTACTGTGCTGAAAGCTTTTATTTTAAAAGGAGTATTTTAGGGGCATCTGGGTGGCTCAGTTGGTTGAGCATTTGCCTTTGGCTCAGGTCATGATCCCAGGGTCCTGGGATTGAGCCCTAACATCGGGCTGCTTGCTCAGCCGGGAGGCTGCTTCTCCCTCTGCCTGCCACTCCCCTTGCTTGTGCTCACTCTCTCTCTCTCTCTCTCTGTAATGAATGAATAAAATCTTTAAAAAAAAAAAGGAGTATTTTATGTATCTATTTAGATGATTTTTTTTCTCTTTTGTTAAAGTGATGAATTATTTTGGTTGACTCTAAGATGTTTGGAAAAAAAATTGATCCTTTGGGATTTCCTTTCAGATTTCTAACCTAGGCAAGGCCATAGCATTGTTAAATCTCAGGTACATTATTCCCCACTACAGAGGTAAGACCCTTCTGTGTGCTCTACCAGTGCCATAATTCATGAGGTTTTCCAGTCCGGCTGGTAAGAACAATCACACTTCCCAGCCCTGCATGAATGCTGATACTTTTGAGTGGTTCTTTCCTTAGTCTCAAGTAGTTTCCTCACACAAATGCACTGATCAGTACTAAGCTGAATTCTCAAGGGGGATCCTCTACACTTTGCTAGCATTCTTTTTCTGTGCAGATCTCCCCTCTCTGCTACTCTGTCTTGTGAATTCTAGCTGGGTTGATATTCAGAGACTCTAAGTTTTCTCTTTTCAGCTCAGGGAAATTGTCATGCCCCTCCTGGATTCTCCTTCACTGCAATGATTCCTAAAGATTCTTGTAAGTCGTACCACATTTGTTTCCAGGATTCACTATTCTTCATTGTTTGATATCCAGTGTCTTGAAAAGAATTTCATATACTTTATCCAGTTTTTGCAGTTTTAGGCAGGAAGGTAAATCTGAACACCATCACTCCATTTCAGTCAGAAGTAAAAGTCATTCCCAGGAAAATTTTGTTTCATGGACAATTACCCTTGAAGCAGCACTGGTTTAGCAACATTGGATTAAATTATTTTTATAGACCCAATTGTTCTATCTGAGTCTAATGTATTTGTACAATCATTTTCTTATAAATACTTATTTTTCCAGTTTAAATCATTATACATAAAGTATAGTAGACAATTAATGTATATGATACATCTTGACAAAGTAAAAATAATTATTTATTTGATAAATCTTGAGATTGGAAAGTAGGAGGGACATAGAGAACAGTAATGAGAGTTCCTCCTTTTACACAAAAAATCAAGAAAGATTCTTTAAAATATTTGGAACTAGATAAAGAGATTCTGAGTTTTTAATTTAAATATATTAATATAGCCAGTACGTGGAATTTATACACACAGTGTTTAAAAGCATACAATCTTAAGTCAGAAAGACAGAAATTAGATGTTACTATTTCATTATTGCAATTTGGCCAACTTCTGTGCTCTGTATTATCATTTCCTTAAAGGAGAAATTTGTTAAGTATCTACACTGATGGAGTTTTTTAAAGTATTAAATTAAATAATATACATAAATTATCTTATATATCTGACATTTATTGAATACAATTTTCAATGAAAATGGTAATTTCATGTGATTGAACTATATATCTATATATCTATGTGTATATATATATATATATATATATATATATATATATATATATGTTTTTGTGGTCAGGTGTGTAAGGAATGCTGCTTTTATTGGAGATAATTTGTATATATTGCTTAAACATATAAACATCTTAAACATATAAATATCTTAAATGTACACATAAAAAGAGAGTCATATTCATTAGAGATCTGGTACCATTGCCAGACGAATAAAAAAAGAAAAATCTTCAGAGGTAGTTGGCTCATGCATATGGATACAAGTCTGGACTGAGGGAGAGTTTGACTGATTGTGTTTAACCAATTTTATACTAACTAATAATAGAAATCACAATATAAGAAGGAGAATAATAGCCTGTATGAATTTTTACCCATTATCAAAGTCTATTTTTGAACTAACAAAAAATTTTTTTTAAAGATTTTGTTTATTTGACAGAGAGAGATCACAAGCAGTCAGAGAGAAAGAGAGAGGAAGGGAAGCAGGCTCCCCGCCGAGCAGAGAGCCCAACACGGGGCTCAATCCTAGGACTCCGGGACCATGACCCGAGCGGAAGGCAGAGGCCAACCCACTGAGCCACCCAGGGGCCCCTAAAATATAAGTTTTATGTGATATTTCTTAAACGTATAAATTTTTTATCAGCTGTCTTAGAATATCTTTTCTCTTCCAGAATAAATCTACCTAGTAATTTGAGATTTATATTTTTAAATCAGTAATTACAGAAGATATTCATCACCAATACGTTAAGTGATATATCTGTGTTAAAAGACATACACAAAAAACCAACCAACCAAACAAAAAACCCCATATGAATTATACCATTAAAACAATTCAAATGTATAGAAGAGAAAATATCCTAGAATCAAATAGCATACATTTTCAAAGTGGGGCAACTATAAAAGACTGATTACACCCAGGTCAAGAAGGATGTGGAATTTAAATGGCTACAATAAATGAAGCCCATCTGGGCCAAAACGAGAGCCAGATGTCCCATCTCCTTTGTGTCTAAGAACATTAGCAAATGTTCCAGAGTTTTGCTTATGGTTGAAAAATGTGTCTGTATGACAAAGGCAGATGCAGAGGAGACATAAAGATTTTAGAAAGCAATTAGTTAAAATGGAATATTTGATTTTTATATTATATAGAAGTTTTTTTTTTCCCCACCTGGTTTACAATCTCTTCAAACGTTGCAGAATTCCTTGAAATGACAAATAAGACGATATTTGTCTTTACTTCTTAAATTAGACACCAAGAAATCCATCTTTTTTGAAATGCGAATATGCAGTAAAAAGATGTACCAAAATCTAGTTTTCCATAGGCTTCCACTTCCCTCCTGCCGTGGAGTTCTCCCGCCTACCTGCTGCCCCTCCTATTCCACTTGAAGCCCTTCTCAGTCATTGCACTCACCAAACTGGAATAATAATAGTTTCTTTTTACATCAAACTTACAACTCTCTAAGGGAAATATCAAACACTTGTACAGAATACGTACTTAACAAATGTTAGCTTCTCTGAATGTTCACTCTTTTCCTAATTTTTTACCAATAGTGTGCATCCAAATAATCACTGCGCCGAGCCCCTTTCCCATCTTGGAAGAGGCAGCTCTTCTCTCACAAGCACATCTCTTGGCTATTCTAGAATTCAAAGTTCTCAGTGGAATTATCTGAGGCTCTCTCACAGCCATCTTTCAGTTATGCTGTTTTGTTTCAAACAGTAGATCTTATGTCAGCTCTTAATTCACTTAAAATTTTGACCTATTGTTGGGACAACATATAAAAACCCCTTCTACCTGAAAGTTACATACTAGACATTTTATGGAAATTTGAATTTGCTCTATCTAGTTAAGTAACATATTGAACTGTATTGATCTCCCCCACCCCCAGTGTAGAATAAATACACTAAAAAAGAATAAGAGCCGCAATAACAACAGCATCATTTACTGGCAAAGGCTATCCATTATTCTTTAAATCTTCCCTATATCATATAAAATAATGCCTCCTCTGTATCTTCATGTATATATTCAGTTATATGAAATCAGAGAACCATTTATTGTTGGTGTCTTTAAAAGTTCAGATTTCCCCCCCTATTTAATTTCCTTTTATTACAAAACAGCTTGACACAATTTATGGAATATGATTTGATTTCTGTGTCAATCCTATAATTCTTATGTGATCATCGTCACAAATATACACTGTATTTTTATTCCCAAGTAGAAGCTGTGTTTCTATTTCTATTCTATTTCTATCTATTATGGAGATCTTCACAAGAACATCTTAATTATTTTTTCTTAACCTCCTCCAAAGCTCAAGATTGGGCTGCTTGCTTATAACTGCCAGTGTCTCTAATGAGAGTGTTTAAGCTGTTGATTCTTTCTTCTTAAGTACATGGATAATTGATATAATAAACAATAATAGCTCCAATTATATAAATACATGTTTAGAGACTTTTTGGAATGCATATTTTTGACACAATACACTCTAATAGCTCCTTCAAAGCTGTTAGAATCCATTGTTTCACGATCTAGTTGAGGGTGTTTCCTAACACATACATTTTCAATGCTTTAACATTCATAATAATGACAGAAATGTATCATAAAATTTATTTTTTGTTCCAGTTGTAGCTTATAATAAAAATAATTTATGTTCTAGCTGCATATTACTAATTTGTGTTTTCTCATTTGTAGTTCTTTTTATTTATTTTTTTTATAAACATATAATATATTTTTATCATTTGTAGTGTTTGTAATTCTTAAAAATGTGTGTATATGTACACAAGGACTGAAATACCAGCAAACAAAATAAAACTAGGTGATCATTTATAACTCTAGAGTGAGTATCAAGCACATTTTTATATATTATCATTTAGCAGTCTGGCTTAAGTGTGGTTTTATCAAAGGCATATGGCTTTCAATTTAAGCTAAATTAAAGTACAATTATTTTTAAATATTTGTATAGTTTCTGGCAGTTATACTGTTAAGATGATTATGTAATTTACATTAGTTATGTAAAATACAAGCTATGATATAAAAAGCATACATGAAATGAAAGTTGCGTTTGGATACACCTACGAAGCAATCAAATTCCAGATCAACATTAGAATTCGTCATTGGAAGGACACTTGGGTTGCTCAGTTGGTTAAGCGACTGCCTTCAGCTCAGGTCATGATCCCAGAGTCCGGGGATCGAGTCCCACGTCTGGCTCCTTGTTGAGCAAGGAGCTTGCTTCTCTCTCTCTCTCTCTGACAAATAAGTAAGTAACATCTTAAAAAAAAAAGAAAAGAAAAGAAAAAAGGAAAAGGGAAATATCTATTTGGGTCTTTAAAAAAAAAGAAAAAAAAAGTTGTCGTTGGAGTACCCTCACCTAGTGCTTAAATAACTTTGTCACTTTAGTTCACATCAACATAGGTCTGAGATACTAACCCATATCACATATGGATCTTATTCTTTATTTTAAAGATTCATTTATTTATTTGAGAGGGAGAAAGAGAGAAAGGGAGGAGGAGAGGGGCAGGGGGAGAAAAAAAGAGAGCAGCAGACTCCATCCCAGGACCTTCAGAGCATGACCGGCGCCAAAATCAAGAGCCTGCCCCTTTAACTGACTTAGCCACCCAGGCATCTGGTATTTTATTCTTGAACATGCCTAATCATTTGGTTAATAGTAGAGATTCACGTTATCTAAGAAATACACAGTTCATCATTGCCCTGACATTTCATATCCTAGCATGCCAATGTGTCTCCCTCCTTCCTGGCATAAGGATTGCACCTACTTCCTAAAGATTTTTAAATTGTCTTATTACTTCCTCAGTTATATTCCCTGCCCTCACTTGCCACCACCTCTACCATGTCTTACCATTTGAGAACCAAAAATGGCTATTATGGTATACATGTCCTTCAACACATGTAATTTATTTAGTATAAATTCTGTTTGACTTGAAAGTCAAAATTGATATATAAAGTCTCAATGATAGTTAAAGTGAAATATGTATTTATTCAACTATAAACCTCAGAATTTCCCCTCACTGTAGTTCCTAAGAAGGCTTTTGAAATTGACAAAATTGAATTTTAATCCCAGTTCCTTGACAGAGAAGTTAACTTTCCTACACATAATAATCCTAAAATTTAGTTTGAATCTGTAAAATGGAGATGATAATACCTATTAAAGCATGATGTGGTAAGAATTCACTGAAACCTTATAAGTAACACGTAGCTCTATGTTTCCATGTCTGGGAAAACAACCTTCAATTCCCTGTATATTTCATTTAACTTTGATACTTAGATACAGCATTTCAAGCAATACTGCTACATTTCTCTATGCAAATCTTGTGTTTGTTTGCTCCTTTGTTAAAGGATGCCAAAACATATCACATGAACTCTCTTTTCATGAGAGAGCATGCTTTATAGCAACAGCAGGTTTTTCTATTCCTCCCCAGAGAATCTCAGACAACTTTCTTTCCTTGAACAACAAATAGCTGATAATTAGATTTTGCTTCATGATAAGGCCTTCTTGATAAAAATCTCTCATTTAGAGAGATATGGAATTTAGAGAGATATGGAATTTAGAGATATATGGAATTTTGGCTCCATAGTTTCAAAAACCATAATACAATATTTTGTCATTCCAGCACTGTTCTTTAGTTTCATGCCTTGAAGAATAAGTAGGGCTCTTACACATACAGCCCTGGACTCATTTAGCCTGTGAAAAAAACTCAGAAAACTGGAAGAGATATAAAAGATCTGGGTCACATACAAACTGTCACAAGCAGATTTTGAACTGCTTATACCTCAGTTAGTGCCTTTTATTCACCATATAATTTGGCTTCACTGAAAACAAAGTGGAGTTTGGACACAATGTATCAGGCAATTATACCATGTGGAAAAATAAAAGCATAACAGCAATATCACAAAGGATGGGGGAGGAAGTGGAAATATTCTGTTATAAGGTACTCTATGATACATGAAGTGAAACAGCATTCTCTGATGATGGAATTTTATTGTTTTAAAATGCATATAGTAGGGGCACCTGGATGGCTCCATGGGTTAAGCCTCTGCCTTTGGCTCAGGTCATGATCTCAGGGTCCTGGGATGGAGCCCTGCATCATCTGGGTCTCCACTCAACAGGGAAACTGTTGCCCCTTCCCCCTCTGCCTGCCTCTCTGCCTACTTGTGATCTCTCTATCTCTTTCTCTCTCTCTCTCTCTCCATCTCTCTCCTCCCCCATCAAATAAATAAATAAATAAATAAATAACATCTTTAAAAAAACAAAAAATAAATAAAATGCATATGGTAAACTCTATAGCAACCACTTTGTTTTTGAAGAGAATATAATTGATATGCTAAGAGAGAAGATAAAATGGAATCACATATAATATTCAATTAAACCAGAGAGAGCAGGAAAAGAAGTCTCTGGCAACAACTAGAAAACAGTTACAGACATAGTTAATATTAATTCAAATATAGTAATAATAATCTAAATGTGAATAGCCCAGATACATCAATTAAAAGACAAATTTTCTCACAATACATTTTTTAAAAAGGCCCAAATATGTGTTGTCTACAAGAAACTTAATTTAAATATAAAGCTTCAGATAACATAAAAGTCAAGGGATGGCAAAAGATACATCATGCTAACTGTAATCAAAAGCTAGTGGAATACCTATTTAAGTTTAGACAAAGTTAATTCAGAATAGGTAAAATTATAATAGATAAAGAGGGATACCACTTAAAGGGCTCAATCCTCAAAGAAATATAAAAATCCATAACATATATGCATCTAAAAACAGTAAAAATACATGAGGCAAAAACTGATAGATCTCCAAGGAGAAGCAAACAAATCTACTATTGTTAATTATTAGATCAAATAGGCAGCAATTCAATAAGCATAAACATGACCTAACCAGGAATGACAATAAAATTTATATAATTGTTGGGGTGTCTGGGTGGCTCAGTGGGTTAAGGCCTCTGCCTTCAGCTTGGGTCATGATCTCAGGGTTCTGGGATTGAGCCCCACATCAAGCTCTCTGCTCGGTGGGGAGCCTGCTTCCTCCTCTCTCTCTCTGCCTACCTCTCTGCCTACTTGTGATCTTTCTCTGTCAAATAAATGAATAAAATCTTAAAAAAAAAATTATGTAATTGTTGTGTATAGAATTCTCGAACCAACTAAAACAAAACACACATTCTTCTATAGCTTCCATGAAACATTCACCAAGATAGATCATATTCTGGGCCATAAAAACACATTTACAAATTGAAAAGAATAGATATAATACAAAGTAGATTCTCAGAATACAGTGGTATCAATAACAGAAATATAGCTGGAAAATCCCCAAATATTTGGAAAATAAACAACACTTGAATAAACCAGACCTATGGATAAAAGAAGTCTCCAGAGAGTTAACCAACTAAAAGTACAATATGAATAATTGAAATTGGTTATATAAATTAAGAGGAGCAAGCAAAAAGAAATTTATAGTATTAAATGCACATATCAAAAATAAAAAAAATCTAAAATAAATAAACAAATTTCTATATTAGAAAGTTAGAGAAAAAGAGTAAATGAACTTAAATGAAAAAAAAAAGAAGGAAACATATTAAAAACTAGAACAGAAATCAGTGAAATCAAAAAGAGGAAAACAGAGGGGCCTGAGTAGTTCATTCCTTAAGCTTCTGTCTTCGGCTCAGGTCATGATCCCAGGGTCCTGGGATTAAGCCCTGCATGGAGCCCTGCATCAGGCTCTTTGCTCAGCCTGAAGCCTGCTTCTCCCTCTCCCACTCCTCCCTGATTGTGTCCCTCTCTGGCTGTGTCTCTCTCTGTCAAATAGATAAATAGAATCTTTAAAAAAACAGAAAAAGGAAAAGAGGAAAACAACAGAATCAGTGAAACCAAAACCTGGTTATTTGAAAAGATCAACAAAATTGATCAACTTTTAGGTAGGCTGACCAAGAAAAAAGAGGGTAGAAAAAAATTACTAATATCATAAATGAAAGAATGGATATTTTAATGTTCTTTTACAATGGACTGTATGAGAATAAGAAATACTATGAACATTGTAATGCCCACAGGTTTGATAATGTACATGAAATAAGCTAATTGGAATACACAAACTATCAAAATAGTTTATAACCTCCAAAAAGAAATTATCAAGGCCTTATAGCATTCATTACTGATAAATTCTTCCAAACAATGAAGGAAGACATGACACCAATTCTCTACAATTTCTTCCAGAAAATAGAAATAGAGGCAACACTTTCTAATTCATTATAAAATGAATTAAGCCGAATTAATAATGAAATATAAAATATGAAATGAATGAAGGCAACATAACCCTATACAAAACCAGATAAAGATATTACAAGAAAAGAAAATTAGAAACTGTAATACCTATCTGTGAATGTTAATGGCAACTTTATTCATAATTATGGAAAACTGGAAGTAACAGATGCATACTAACCAAAGCAAACTACAGATTCAATTCACTCCCTTTCAAAATTCCAATGGCATTTTTCACAGAAATAGAAAAAGCAATCCTAAAATTTGTGTACAACAACAAAGGACCTCAAATAGCCAATTCAATCTTATGAAAAAAGAACAAAAGTGGAGGCATTACACTTCCCAATTTCAAAGTATATTCCAAAGCCACACCAGTATGATGCTGGCATAAATTTTGACATATCAAGTATAATTGAGGATCCAAAAATAAACCTTTGCATATTTGGTCAAATTCTATTTGACAAGGGAGACAAGAATACTCAGTGGGGAAAAGATAGTCTTTTGAAAATAACTGGTAACTACCTACAGAAGAAAGAAACTGGACGCCTACCTTACACCACACACAAAAATGAACTCAAAAGAGATTGAAGAGTTGAATGTAGGACCAAAAACTATAAAACTCCTAAAAGAAAACATAGGGAATAAACTCTTGTACATTGGTCTTAGCAATGTTTTTTGGAATTGACACCAAAAGAAAAAACAACAAGAGCAAAAATAAACCAATGCGACTACATCAAACTGGAAAGTGTCTACACAGCACAATGAAAAGGCAACATATGGAATGGGAGTAATTATGTGCAAGTGATATATCTGATAAGGAGTTAATATACAAAATATAAAAAAAAACTCATAGAAAAAAAGTTCATACCAATGGACAGAGGAATTAAATAGACATTTTCCAAAGAATATACCTAAATGGCCAACAGATACATGAGAAGGTGTTTTACATCACTAATCATCCAGGAAATGCAAATCAAAACCATGATGAAATATCACCTCACACCTGCTAGAATGGCTATCATCAAAAACACAGGCAATAACAAGTGTTGGCAAAGAAGTAGAGAAAAGGAAATTCTTGTGCACTATTGGTGGGTATACATTTGTGCAGGCATGTTGGAAAATATGGAGTTTCCTCAAAAAATTAAAAGTGGAACTACCATAAGATTCAGTGATTCCACTTCTGGGCATATATCCAAAGAAAATGAATACAGTATCTCAAAGAGATATCTGCACTCCCATATTCATTGCAACATTTTTCACAATAACTAGGATATAGAAACAACCTAAATGTCTGTCAAAGGTAAATAGATAAATAATATATTTACATATTTTCTGAAATAGAATATTATTCAAAGAAAGAAAGAAATACTGCCATTTGTGACAACACGGATGAAACTTGAGGGCATTATGTTAAGTGAAATAAGCCAGACTGAAGACAAATATTATGCAGTATCACCTATATGTGGAATCTAATAAAGCCAAACTCATAGAGACTAGAATGGTGGTTACCAGGCACTGGGAACTGAGGGAGAGGAATGGCAGATCTGAAAGTATAAACAAAAGTATTAGATAAATAAGCACGGGGGATCTATGGTGATTATAGTTAATAATTCTGTATTATATACTTGAATGTTGGTAAGAGAGTAAATCTTATATGTTCTCATCACAAAAAAGAAATGGTAATTATGTGGCATGATGGAGACATTAGCTGATTCTTGCTATAGTGGTAATCATTTTAAAATATGTAAGTGCATCAAACAGTACATTGAATATCTTAAACTTACATATTGTTACGTGTCAGTTGTATCAATAAAGCTGGCAAGAAAGAATCCTCTTGAAGAACTGACATCTGTTCCATGGAATACATTTTAAGGCAATGGAGCGGAGTTGAATCATGGTTCTCTTATACCTAGTTAATATTCTGTTCATAATATTTTAATATTGATTTTGTAAACCACTACATATTAGGGCCTTGAATTTGACATGCATATCTTCCAATAATTCTCAAATTACCAGGTATAATTTCTCTCATTAAATACAATAAGAAAAATCAATTTAAACTTTTAAACAGAAATGTAAAGATGCTCCTTTAGTTCCTGATGAACAATAATGGAGGATATAAAGCCACATTAATATGAAGACACTAGTCAGTGACTAAGTAAGCTCTCATTGTTCTCCATACACATGATTCATATCTGCACCTAAATAAAATGACAAAAGTTACCTCCAGTTAAGCATTTCCAGTTTTCATTTGCGTAGTCAGAGATACAAACGTTTAATTATCTAATCCAAATAGCCTTTGTAGGGGCACCTGGGTGGTTCAGTGGGTTAAAGCCTCTGCCTTTGGTTCACGTCATGATCCCAGGGTCCTGGGATTGAGCCCCGCCCCGCATCAGGATATCTGCTCCACAGGGAGACTGCTTCCTCCTCTCTCTCTCTGCCTGCCTCTCTGCCTACTTGTGATCTCTGTCAAATAAATAAACAAAAACCTTAAAAAAATAAACAAACAAAACAAATAGCCTTTGTAGCAGTTAACATTTTAGAAAGTTATGGGAAACTAAATATTCCAGTTAGATTATACTGAAGTTGATTATGATTCAAAGAGTCCTGGTTGTTTCAGAAGTTATGAGGACGATTTAAACCCTCAAATTATGTGAACTAATATAGCATCACTCTATAATTTGAGGGGATATCCCACAATCCAATTTAAGTGTCAATTTACCTTCTTTCTATGAAAAATACAATAGTATTTTAAGAAAATGTATTAACCAGTTTTTTAGTCTCTTAAAAAGCAATCGACTTCATTTTATGACATTGACTCTTCCTTCAATCTGTAAAGATATTCCTTTAGTGTAAATATCTTAGCAGCTGAGAAGTCAACTCCAGTATTTATACTCTGTATCACAATTTATATTAGTGATTATGAAAGGGTTAGAGTGGGCAAAAACATTATGTTGGATCTTGAACAGAGATTTCTAATTCTACCATGTACTTTCTCTGTAAGAAATGTCTTGAGTAATTCATGCCACTTGCCTGGAGGCAAGCATATCTCAGTCCCAGCAAATGAAGCTCTGAATGAATTAGCCCAATTCCATTATGTTAAGCCTGGGAAATGTTGCCTTTAACCATTGAAAGATTTATAATTTATTAAAGCCTTATGATGATACAATTCAGTCCCTTGAAATGGAACTCAGCTTGATTAATTAAATAGGGAAAATGTGCTTTTCTTGCAGTTAAAAAGAGAAAACATATTCTTCAGATTGCCTAAATTTCTGGTATGATTGTGGGTGGAAAGGGATAAACTATTGAGTATTCCAGTGACAAAGGACATTTTCAAGAATTTTTTTACATAGTCAACTGGACATGGAAAATATTTCAATAGTGAAAATGTAATAAAAAATATAACATTTACATGTACAAAGGAATGAGACTTTGAGAAGAATTGTAATCTGTAAAATAACAGTTTCTATCAATCATCTACTGGAATCTCTGATAAATGTTATTCTCCCTGTGACTCAAGTACTTAATATTTCATATTAGTTCAACTCTACATCTAAGACGGAGCAGATGGAATCCAAAGGAAGATGAAGACTGAGAAAAGGAGGGAGACTTTTCAAGAAATTTTGGGTACTCCTACCCTCATTAAGTGGACTTTTGCTGGTTTTAGACTTGTCTGTCAGTTCCAGAACCACCACTGGACAAGGTTCAAACCTCAGAAACATCAGAAAATTACATATGTCACAATTTATAAGTCACAAGTCCCAATTACCTGATTGCTCTTGAAGTACATATTAATTTGTAAAATAGTTCTAGAGTTGAAGTAGCTTTGTGCCCATGGAACAATAAAGCTCAGAGACAATCTGAGGGTCTAGAAATGTTTCTGAGAGCCTAGTTCTTTACTCTCTACATTTAGCATAGAGCTTTTTCTCTCTGTTACATTCTAGTGTTGTGATTGAGAGCCAATATTTTACATTGCTGAAAAGGGATAGAAAAACACAAGAAGCTAAACTGTAAGAACAAACAGAAGTCAGACTCTGACCATCTCATCTAACTCTCCATTTTATTATTTGTGCTATCTCTGTTTGATATCTGTACCTCCTAATGCTCACTTTCTCCCATCCACATACTTACACACACATATGCCACACACACACACCCCTACACACACCACACATGCAGAAACCCAAAAAGCTTGGTCTCCTTTGAGCTATACAAAATCCTTTTCAGAAATAAGCATTCAGGAGAAGATAAACAGTCGTAAAATAATAAAGATGTAAGAAGAATAATATGAATTCCTGTCATTTCCTTGTCATGACCTTAAGTGAGTCATGAGTCACTTAATTTCTGGGTCTATTTTTTTTCTTCTCTAAAATACAAATGAACTATAAACTTGTACAAATTTGATCCAAAGACACCTCCAGATTTTTCACACCCTTTTCCCTTGTAATGTGTTTTCCCTAAAGATGACTGATTTACACAATTACAAGGAAATTTAGTCATGATTTTTACAATTCTAGCCATCAAATTTGAGCTTGCATTTTGCCATAGCTTAAAAAAATAGGTCCAATTCACTTTTCTTATGTTGCAACAAGTACATCAAATATCCAACTTTGTCAACATGGAAACACACATTAAGAATACAGCCAAATTGGAGATCACTCTTCATTGTGTCAGAGTGAGTGCACACAGATCTTGTCCCTAGAAGGCCCAAATACTTGCCAGAAGTAAATTGCCATAAGTTGTGTGCTCATTTACTCTAAACTCATGTGATGACTTTAAAATAAAGAAATAAATGAAGCATTTAATTTAAATGATACTTCATCTGTTAATGGTATTTGTGCCAATTTTCAATAGCTTTTGGTAGTGTTAATGTAATTTGATTTCTGAGCAATTAAGCAGGGAATTTAGTAGTGGCAAAATGATTAATTAGAAGCTTTGGGCAATGGGCCAAAAAAGTTAACTTTTCCTTCTTTTGTAATTTCTTTTCAAAGCATTGCAGTATCATACATTTATAAAATTTAAGGCATGGGATAGATCTTAGAGGTTAGTTATAAAAACCAGCTGCCAATCTGATGCATAAATCAGGTAGGACTACATTTTTCCAGGAAAGTAGTTGCCTGAAAGTTACTATAATATACATTATCTTTCAAGAAAAAGTCTCCTGGGTAGCTCAGTTCGTTGGGTGACTGCCTTCGGTTCGGATCATGATCCTGGAGTCCTGAGATCGAGTCCCACATTGGGCTCCCTGCTTGGAGAGGAGTCTGCTTCTCCCTCTGACCCTCTCCCTTCTCAGGCTCACTTTCTCTCTCTCTCTCTTTCTCTCATGCTCTCTCTCTCAAATAAATAAATAAAATCTTAAAAAAAAAAAAAAGAAAAAGAAAATCTTGTCCGTTGTTGAATGGCCTGACCTTTAAAAACAAACAACAAACAAACAAACAAACTACTTACAGTATCACTTAAAATGTTGCAGAAACTCTCCCTGATGCTAGAATTACAGAGCTGTTTTAGAAAAAGTTCCTGCCTCCAGAGAACTTACAGTCCACTAAGAAATTTAACAGTTAAAACAAATAATCATGACTCAGTATGCTAAATGTTTGATTGATAGAGGTGTTTGGAGGATATAGTAAGAGTACAGAGTAGGATAGTTAACAAAGCTTCAGAGTTGAATAAAGGCAACTTCTAAAAGCTAATGCCTGATTTGAATTTGATGAAGGATGAATGCCTATAACAATCTAGCTGGATATTTGCAACAGACAGTTGGGTATATAGGCTGAAGTTAAAAGGGTTGCAGATACAGATCTGAGAGTCATTAGCACACAATTGTAACTCAAATCATAAAAAGAGACTGAAATTGTCCAATGAATGCACAGGGAATGAATAGAATAGACCAAGAATGAGAACTCTGAAAGAAGCCTCTGAAAGAGAACATATGGTCAGTGGTGATTTACCCAAAGCTATGTAAATAGAGATCTAGAAATAAATATTCAGTGTGGCATCAATCAGGGTCCCTGAATGTTACTCTGAAATGTTCCAAAAACAGACCATCAATTTCATGGAATTAATCGAGAGGCCATTCCAGGTACAAATGAGTTGCTTATTGAAAAAACAAAACAAACAAAAAAACCTAGATTAATTCTAGTTTAAAATTAAACTCCAAAAGCAAAATGAGGGAAAAAAGCCCAAATTATATAGTTAAAGGGGCTGTCATTGAAAGAATAAAGTGACAAAACAGGTAGAGAGGGATGAGCTCAAAATATGTCATTAGCATGGTGACTGTAGTTAATAGTATTGCACCATACACTTGAGACTTGCTAACTGAGTAAATCTTAAGTGTTCTCATCACAACAACAAAAGAACAACAAAACAACAAAAATATCAAGTATGTGAGGTGATGGATGAATTCATTAACTTGATTGTAATAATCATTTCACAGTGTGTGTATCAAATCATCAGATTGTACACCTTAAAATTATGGTTTTATATAATTTTTAAAATACTTTATTTATTTATTTGACAGACAGAGACCACAAGTAGGCAGAGAGGCAGGCAGAGAGAGAAGGGTAAGCAGGCTCCCCACCAAGCAGGGAGCCCGATGTGGGGCTCGATCCTAGGACCCCAGGACGATGACCCAAGCTGAAGGCAGAGGTTTAACCCACTGAGCCACCCAGGTGCCCCTGTTTTTATATAATTTATTGACCATTTTAAGTGCATGACTGGGCTGTAGAGTAAGCCCTAACAGTTGGTTTTTCTTTTTTGTAATGCAAGTGCCTGATTAAATTTTGACTGGTGAGGCACCCACTTCAAGAGGCATCAGCTTTGAAGATGACAATTGAATAAACAAGACTAGATAAAGAGACAGACTGTGTTCTCTTTCTCCCAACAGCTTTACTCTGTGGCCCAGGTATGCTGTATAATTTCTAGGACCTGTAAATAACAAGCCTTGTCTCTTTCAAATTTTCCTGTTCCTTATTACTGAGAGTGCCTTGTAATCATAAGAACCACAAGGGCCAGTCAATCCACAACATTACTTATCAATAGGCTGAGACCACAAAACACTCGGGCCTCTAAAGACATTACCAGAAAAGGAACTAACTATATAATAGTTATAGCTAGACCTAGTTTTAAAAACTCACCCACCCTGGGGTGCCTGGGTGGCTCAGTGGGTTAAGGCCTCTGCCTTCAGCTCAGGTCATGATCTCAGGGTCCTGGGATCAAGCCCCACATTGGGTTCTCTGCTCAGCGGGGAGCCTGCTTCCCCCTCTCTCTGTCTGCCTCTCTACCTACTTGTGATCTCTCTCTGTCAAATAAATAAATAAATAAAATCTTTAAAAACAAAACCTCACCCACTCCAACCCTGACCGCAGGATAGATGTCGTTTTCTGAAGAAAGCGCTTTTGACCTTTTTGTGTTGCAACATTCTAATTTGCACCTAAAACTTCCATTCTGAACAGGTTAAAATTTCTATGATATTGGTCAATATTTGAGATTCACCTTTTCCATTAATCTGTGTTCTGAGCCCTTTACTGTTGTTCAGCAATTGCGTTGCAGAATTTCTCCTAGAGAGGGAACTCTGTTTGTTTACAGAAATTCTTCAACAGGTGATTAAGACAAAGATACTGTGACTGCCTGACTGACAAGAGAGCTGCCGGTGAAGCATCAGAGAACGTAGTTGATACAGAAATAACGTGATGTGCTTTGGCTTAATGACTTGTTTTGTTTTCTTCTTGGAGGGGAGGAGTAGTGTTGAGGAGATTAGAAAAGATGACAGAAAAAGACAGATGACAATTGGTCTATGATGGAATATGACATTGGCTTGCTGTGGAAAGATGAAGAGAGCCACAACTGGGTACAATGCAGATAAGGAATATTTCATAAAGTATGAATTTCTAAAAAACTGTTTTAATGTTTCTTTTCTGTGCAATATGTGTTATAAATCCCATGCAACCATTGTGTGATTGACTTATTTTCAGAGGTTCATGAAAGTGAAAAGGCTAAGCTTTTTATGTCTTGTTAGACATGGCTCGGGGAGGTGGGTTGGGGGAATTCACATGGAAGGAGCTGTTCAGAGGAAGACTAATAAGATTTGGCGGGAAAACTATAATTTAGGGACTGAGTGGCTACCACTAGGTATGACATAGGGCTGGGGAATAGGTGAATGTTTAAAGTTAACTCGATTTTACCAATAGTTGATAACTGCTAATATATCCTTTTATAAACAAAGACAGAGCTCAGAGGTAGATCACATTATAAAGAAGAGTATCTGATGTTACTAGGTTGGTTTAAATATAGAGTTCTATTATGGGCAAGAAACCAAAAAATTGCTGAGTTTTGACTAGTTGAACACCCTTGAAGTCTGATTGATCCATGACAAAGGATACACATTAAACTGATGGGAGGCAGCAATAACCTATTTTACAGAAAAGAATGGTTGTGCCAGTTATATATTTTACAAAGCACAATTTATATTTTCTAGATTTGTTTTGCTTGAAAGAAACATTTAACAATATCGAATTCAATGTGTTCCATAATTAAATTCTTCCAAGAAAAATGTTGCTAAGTGGCTGAAAATGTTTATTTAGATTTTGTAGATTATAAACTTATATTGTGAAAATTGAGCAGAAGCATGTTTATTGTCAAATTCTTGTTCTCTTAGTAGACCAAGAACATACTGGTTACAGTCTAATGTTAGGCTAATGATCTATGAAAATTCCTAGTATAATTTAAGACCTGGTCTGTAATTTACCTTTCATAGAGCCCGACTGCTTTTATATTTTGCATTATTTTTAGAACAGTAATTTAGCAGTTATTTTCTTTGTCCTTTTAGGTTGATGTTATCCAAACTCCCAACATTTCTCAAATATTTTAAACAGAAGTAATGAAAGCATTTCTTATTATTACTGTTTTCATTAGTATTTCTATTTCCAAGAAGCATATGATGTTAATTTCTGTCCATAGAGCTTACTTAACAGGACCAAGAGTAGAAACCAACATTTTTTTCCCCCCAAGGATTCCTTGATCAAGAAGAAGCCATTTAATGTGCACCCGAATGTTTATAGCAGCAATGTCCACATAGCCAAACTATGGAAAGAACCTAGATGTCCATCAACAGATGAATGGATAAAGAAGATGTGGTATATATATACAATGGAATACTATGCAGCCATCAAAAGAAGAAATCATGCCATTTGAGATGACATGGATGGAACTAGAGGGTATTAAGCTTAGCGAAATAATTGGAGAAAGACAACTAGCATATGATCTCCCTGATATGAGGAAGTGGAGGTGCAACATGGGGGGTTTGGGGGGTAGAAAAATAATAAATGAAACAAGATGGGATCAGGAGGGAGACAAACCATAAGAGACTCTTAATGTCACAAAACAAACTGAGGGTGGCTGGGGGGAAGGGGATAGGGAGAGGGTGGTGGGGTTATGGACATTGGGGAGGGTATATGCTTTGGTGAGTGCTGTGAAGTGTGTAAACCTGGCGATTCACAGACCTGTACCCCTGGGGCTAATAATACATTATATGTTTATAAAAAAATAAAAAATAATAATAAGAAAGAAAGAAAGAAAGAAAGAAAGAAAGAAAGAAAGAAAAGAAAGAAAGAAAGAAAGAAAGAAAGAAAGAAAGAAAGAAAGAAAGAAAGGAAATCTTGCCATTTACGATGACATGGATAGAACTAGAGGGTATAAGTCAATTGGAGAAAGACAATTATCATATGATCTCCCTGATATGAGGAAGTGGAGATGCAATGTGGGGGTGTGAGGGGTAGAAAAAGAATAAATGAAACAAGATGGGATCAGGAGGGAGACAAACCATAAGAGACTCTTAATCTCACAAAACAAACTGAGGGTTGCCGGGGGAAGGGGGGGTAGGGAGAGAGTTGTGGGGTAATGGACATTGGGGAGGGCATGTGTTATGGTGAGTACTGTGAAGTGTGTAAACCTGGAGATTCACAGACCTGTACCCCTGGGGCTAATAATATATTATATGTTTATAAAAAAATTTAAAAAAAAAGAAGCCATTTAAATGACTAAATAACTTGACTGCAAAACAATTCATCTGAACAAAGTTTTCTCATCTGGGAAACAACTTACTTTTCACAGTACAGTTTACTTATGCAGACTTATTTAGGTCCACAGTTTGCTGTGTCAACCAATCCTCAACTATTATTTTACAAATGTTGACCAGTTGTGATGTTTTTCCCCCTTTAAAGTCCCTTAAACCATTTAAGCCCAGATATAAAACCCTGTATGTATCATTTTCTGGATCTTCTAAGGCAATCAGACTGTTAATTTAGTATTCTTCTTTATGGCAGTAAGTCTAACAGCGCAATTTGATTGATCAATAGTTTTCTGGTAGAATTTTTGGAAGATGACAGTCATCAAACCTTAACAGGTAGTTAACATCTCTGTGTCTGTTACATTATTTGTGAACAGTAATGGTAGTACGGTTTTTGTGATGATTACATGAAGTAATTTAAGTAACATGCTAATGACATTTCCAAGAATATAGTGAATGCTCACTAAATGTTGATTATTATTAATCAAAAGCATTAAGAAAGTTCCCATTGTTATTAGAAGTATATGCAGACAAAAAAGTTTGATTTTTTTGTGATGAAAATGTTGTTTTCTCCATTGAAAAATATGTTAAATACAAATCATATTAAACTATTTCTTAACTTCTTTTAATCTGATTATTTAAACCAGATGTGGAGGTTTGATATTTTATTTATTGTGCACCAGGTGCAGTATCCTCAGGTGAAAGTTAAAAAAAGAGTAAAATACTAAAGAATATACTCTCTACTATCCCTCATGAGTGATACCTCAGAGAAAGGAGGGTAGGTATTTTTTGGAGAGAAATAAACCAGTGGGCATAAGAGAAGATAAATCTGGTTGGAGGTCATAATATCTAGAGCATCAAAGAACAGAGTGACAGAGTAAGTGATATTTGGGGAAATAAATTTCTCTCTCCCTGGTAAAATTCATCCATAAAATTAACTCAACACTATCATTTTACTGAACTTTAAAATATGGGCAACATGTTTTTATTCCTACATTAAAAGTGTTTTTATTCACAGGTTTAGTGAACAAAGCTGACACAATAAAGCTTCCATAAACACGTGAGAGTCTGTCTAAATTTTTTTAAATTTTTATTTTATTTTATTTTATTTTTTATAAACATATATTTTTATCCCCAGGGGTACAGGTCTGTGAATCGCCAGGTTTACACACTTCACAGCACTCACCATAGCACACACCCTCCCCAATGTCCATAACCCCACCACCCCAACACCCCTCCCCCCATCAACCCTCAGTTTCTTTTGTGAGATTAAGAGTCACTTATGGTTTGTCTCCCTCAAATCCCATCTTGTTTCATTTACTCTTCTCCAACCCCCTTAACCCCCCATGTTGCATCTCCTCTCCCTCATATCAGGGAGATCATGTGATAGTTGTCTTTCTCCGATTGACTTATTTCGCTAAGCATGATACCCTCTAGTTCCATCCACGTCATCGCAAATGTCAAGATTTCATTTCTTTTGATGGCTGCATAGTATTCCATTGTGTATATATACAACATCTTCTTTATCCATTCATCTGTTGATGGACATCTAGGTTCTTTCCATAGTTTAGCTATTGTAGACATTGATGCTATAAACATTCGGGTGCACGTGCCCCTTCGGATCACTACGTTTGTATATTTAGGGTAAATACCCAGAAGTGCAATTGCTGGGTCATAGGGTAGCTCTATTTTCAACATTTTGAGGAACCTCCATGCTATTTTCCAGAGTGGTTGCACCAGCTTGCATTCCCACCAACAGTGTAGGAGGGTTCCCCTTTCTCCGCATCCTCGCCAGCATCTGTCATTTCCTGACTTGTTAATTTTAGCCATTCTGACTGGTGTGAGGTGAAATCTCATTGTGGTTTGGATTTGTATTTCCCTGATGCCGAGTGATGTAGAGCACTTTTTCATGTGTCTGTTGGCCATCTGGATGTCTTCTTTGTAGAAATGTCTGTTCATGTCTTCTGCCCATCTCTTGATTGGATTATTTGTCCTTTGGGTGTTGAGTTTGCTAAGTTCTTTATAGATTTTGGACACTAGCCCTTTATCTGATATGTCATTTGCAAATATCTTCTCCCATTCTGTCAGTTGTCTTTTGGTTTTGTTAACTGTTTCCTTTGCTATGCAAAAGCTTTTGATCTTGATGAAATCCCAATAGTTCATTTTTGCCCTTGCTTCCCTTGCCTTTGGCGATGTTCCTAGGAAGATGTTGCTGTGGCTGAGGTCGAAGAGGTTGTGCCTGTGTTCTCCTCAAGGATTTTGATGGATTCCTTTCTCACATTGAGGTCCTTCATCCATTTTGAGTCTTTTTTCATGTGTGGTGTAAGAAAATGATCCATTTTTCATTTTTCTGCATGTGGCTGTCCAATTTTCCCATCACCATTTATTGAAGAGGCTGTCTTTTTTCCATTGGACATTCTTTCTTGCTTTGTCGAAGATTAGTTGACCATAGAGTTGAGGGTCTACTTCTGGGCTCTCTATTCTGTTCCATTGATCTATGTGTCTGTTTTTGCGCCAGTACCATGCTGTCTTGATGATGACAGCTTTGTAATAGAGCTTGAAGTCCGGAATTGTGATGCCACCAACTTTGGCTTTCTTTTTCAACCTTCCTTTGGCTATTCGAGGTCTTTTCTGGCTCCATATAAATTTTAGGATTATTTGTTCCATTTCTTTGAAAAAAATGGATGGTACTTTGATAGGAATTGCATTAAATGTGTAGACTGCTTTAGGTAGCATAGACATTTTCACAATATTTATTCTTCCAATCCAGGAGCATGGAACATTTTTCCATTTCTTTGTGTCTTCCTCAATTTCTTTCATGAGTACTTTATAGTTTTCTGTGTATAGATTCTTAGCCTCTTTGGTTAGGTTTATTCCTAGGTATCTTATAGTTTTGGGTGCAATTGTAAATGGGATTGACTCCTTAATTTCTCTTTCTTCTGTCTTGTTGTTGGTGTAGAGAAATGCAAGTGATTTCTGTGCATTGATTTTATATCCTGACACTTCACTGAATTCCTGTACAAGTTCTAGCAGTTTTGCAGTGGAGTCTTTTGGGTTTTCCACATATAGTATCATATCATCTGCGAAGAGTGATAGTTTGACTTCTTCTTTGCCGATTTGGATGCCTTTAATTTCCTTTTGTTGTCTGATTGCTGAGGCTCGGACTTCTAGTACTATGTTGAATAGCAGTGGTGATAACGGACATGACTGTCGTGTTCCTGACATTAGCAGAAAAGCTTTCAGTTTTTCTCCATTGTGAATGATATTTGCCGTGGGTTTGTCATAGATGGCTTTGATAATATTGAGGTATGTGCCCTCTATCCCTACACTTTGAAGAGTTTTGATCAGGAAGGGATGCTGTACTTTGTCAAATGCTTTTTCAGCATCTATGGAGAGTATCATATGGTTCTTGTTCTTTCTTTTATTAATGTGTTGTATCACATTGATTGATTTGCAGATGTTGAACCAAACTTGCAGCCCTGGAATAAATCCCACTTGGTCATGGTGAATAATCCTTTTAATGTACTGTTGAATCCTATTGGCTAGTATTTTGGCGAGAATTTTTGCATCTGTGTTCATCAAGGATATTGGTCTGTAGTTCTCTTTTTTGATGGGATCCTTGTCTGGTTTTGGGATCAAGGTGATGCTGGCCTCATAAAATGAGTTTGGAAGTTTTCCTTCCATTTCTATTTTTTGGAACAGTTTCAGGAGAATAGGAATTAGTTCTTCTTTAAATGTTTGGTAGAATTCCCCCGGGAAGCCATGTGGACCTGGGCTTTTGTTTGTTTGGAGATTTTTGATGACTGTTTCAATCTCCTTACTGGTTATGGGTCTGTTCAGGCTTTCTATTTCTTCCTGGTTCAGTAGTGATAGTTTATATGTCTCTAGGAATGCATCCATTTCTTCCAGATTGTCAAATTTGTTGGCGTAGAGTTGCTCATAGTATGTTCTTATAATCGTCTGTATTTCTTTGGTGTTAGTTGTGATCTCTCCTCTTTCATTCATGATTTTATTTATTTGGGTCCTTTCTCTTTTCTTTTTGATAAGTCTGGCCAGGGGGTTATCAATCTTATTAATTCTTTCAAAGAACCAGCTCCTAGTTTCGTTGATTTGTTCTATTGTTTTTTTGGTTTCTATTTCATTGATTTCTGCTCTGATCTTTATGATTTCTCTTCTCCTGCTGGGTTTAGGGTTTCTTTCTTGTTCTTTCTCCAGCTCCTTTAGGTGTAGAGTTAGGTTGTGTACCTGAGACCTTTCTTGTTTCCTGAGAAAGGCTTGTACCGCTATATATTTTCCTCTCAGGACTGCCTTTGTTGTGTCCCACAGATTTTGAACCGTTGTTTTTTCATTATCATTTGTTTCCATGAATTTTTTTCAATTCTTCTTTAATTTCCTGGTTGACCCATTCATTCTTTAGAAGGATGCTGTTTAGTCTCCATGTATTTGGGTTCTTTCCAAATTTCCTCTTGTGATTGAGTTCTAGCTTCAGAGCATTGTGGTCTGAAAATATGCAGGGAATGATCCCAATCTTTTGATACCGGTTGAGACCTGATTTAGGACCCAGGATGTGATCTATTCTGGAGAATGTTCCATGTGCACTAGAGAAAAATGTGTATTCTGTTGCTTTGGGATGAAATGTTCTGAATATATCTGTGATGTCCATCTGGTCCAGTGTGTCATTTAAGGCCTTGATTTCCTTGTTGATCTTTTGCTTGGATGATCTGTCCATTTCAGTGAGGGGGGTGTTAAAGTCCCCTACTATTATTGTATTATTGTTGATGTGTTTCTTTGATTTTGTTATTAATTGGTTTATATAGTTGGCTGCTCCTACGTTAGGGGCGTAGATATTTGAAATTGTTAGATCTTCTTGTTGGACAGATCCTTTGAGTATGATATAGTGTACTTCCTCATCTCTTATTATAGTCTTTGGCTTAAAATCTAATTGATCTGATATAAGGATTGCCACTCCTGCTTTCTTCTGATTTCCATTAGCATGGTAAATTCTTTTCCACCCCCTCACTTTAAATCTGGAGGTGTCTTCGGGTTTAAGATGAGTTTCTTGTGGGCAACATATAGATGGGTTTTGTTTTTTTATCCATTCTGATACCCTGTGTCTTTTGATTGGGGCATTTTGCCCATTAACATTCAGGGTAACTATTGAGAGATATGAACTTAGTGCCATTGTATTGCCTGTTAAGTGACTGTTATTGTATATTGTCTCTGTTCCTTTCTGATCTACTACTTTTAGGGTCTCTCTTTGCTTAGTGGACCCCTTTCAATATTTCCTGGAGAGCTGGTTTGGTGTTTGCAAATTCTTTCAGTTTTTGTTTGTCTTGGAAGCTTTTAATCTCTCCTTCTATTTTCAATGATAGCCTAGCTGGATATAGTATTCTTGGCTGCATGTTTTTCTCATTTAGTGCTCTGAATATATCATGCCAGCTCTTTCTGGCCTGCCAGGTCTCTGTGGATAAGTCTGCTGCCAATCTAATATTTTTACCATTGTATGTGACAGACTTCTTTTCCCGGGCTGCTTTCAGGGTTTCTCTTTGTTACTAAGACTTGTAAATTTTACTATTAGGTGACGGGGTGTGGACGTATTCTTACTGATTTTGAAGGGGGGTTCTCTGAACCTCCTGGATTTTGATGCTTGTTCCCTTTGCCATATTAGGGAAATTCTCTACAATAATTATCTCTAATATACCTTCGGCTCCCATCTCTCTTTTTTCTTCTGGAATCCCAATTATTCTAATGTTGTTTCATCTTATGGTATCACTTATCCCTCAAATTATCCCCTCGTGGTCCAGTGTTTGTTTGTTTCTCTTTTGCTCAGCTTCTTTGTTCTCTGTCCTTTGGTCTTCTATATCGCTAATTCTTTCTTCTGCCTCATTTATTCTATCAGTGAGAGCCTCCATTTTTGATTGCACCTCATTAATAGCTTTTTTTATTTCAACTTGGTTAGATTTTAGTTCTTTTATTTCTCCAGAAAGGGCTTTTATATCTCCCGAGAGGGTTTCTCTAATATCTTCCATGCCTTTTTCAAGCCCGGCTAGAACCTTGAGAATCATCATTCTGAACTCTAGATCTGACATATTACCAATGTCTGTATTGATTAGGTCCCTAGCCTTTGGTACTGCTTCTTGTTCTTTTTTTTGTGGTGAATTTTTTCTGCCTTGTCATTTTGTCCAGATAAGACTATATGAAGGAGCAAGTGAAATACTAAAAGGGTGGCAAAGACCCCAGGAAGATATGCTTTAACCAAATCAGAAGAGATCCCAAATCGTGAGGGGGGAGAAAGGGGATAAATAGAGGTTCAGAAAGAAAAAAAAATTAAAAAAAAGAAAACAAATAAAGAAAAAATATAAAAAAGAAAATATATATATATATTAGATAAACTAGTTAAAAAATGTTAAAAAAGAAAAGGGTAAAAGTTAAAAAAATAGCAGAAGAAGAGAAAAAAAATTGAAAAAGGAAAAAAAAATTAAATTAACTGCAAGGCTAAAGAATCATGGGGAGAAAGTCATGAGTTCCGTGCTTTGCTTTCTCTTCCTCTGGAATTCCGCTGCTCTCCTGGGTATTGAAACTGCACTCCTTGGTAGGTGAACTTGGTCCTGGCTGGATTTATTGCTGATCTTCTACGGGAGGGGTCTGCTGTAGTGATTCTCAAGTGTCTTTGTCCCCGGCAGAGTTGCACCGCCCTTACCAGGGGCCGGGCTGAGAAATCAGCTCGGGTTTGCTTTCGGGAGCTTTTGTTCCCTGAGCGCTTTCCGTAGAGTTCCGGAGGATGGGAATGAAGATGGTGGCCTCCTGGTCTCCGGCCCGGAGGAGCCGAGAGCCCGGGTCCCCACTCCTCAGTGCGCCCTAGAGAACAGCACCCAATTACTCCCATCACCCTGGCCTCTGGCCGCGCTCCGAGCTGACCGAGCCTGCGACCTGTTCAAGGTAACCCCGAGCTGAGCGCTCACTCTTCGGCTCTGTCTCTGTAGCCGGCTTCCCCGTTCTAATACCTGTAAGCTCTGCGACACTCAGATACCCCCGATCCTTCTGTGACCCTGTGGGACCTGAGGCCACGCTGACCCCGCGTGGGCTTCACCCTGGTTAAGCCTCTGGAGCGATGTCCCTCAGCGGAACAGACTTTTAAAAGTCCTGATTTTGTGCTCCGTTGCTCCGCCACTTGCCGGGAGCCGGCCCCTCCCCCCGCGGTCTATCTTCCTGTCGCTTTGGATTCACCTCTCCGCCAGTCCTACCTTTCAGAAAGTGGTTGATTTTCTGTTTCTAGAGTTGCTGTTCTTCTTCTCTTCGATCTCCCGTTGGATTTGTAGGTGTTTGCAATCTTTAGATAAGCTATCTAGCTGATCTCCTGCTACCTGAAGTAGTCTCAGCCTGCTACTTCTCCACCATCTTTAATCCTCCACCTGGTGAATGTCCAAGTCTGTCCAAATTTGATTAACTTAAACCCAAAGGCCATTTTTTTTTTACTTCAAAAGGTGTTTTCACACTTGTCCAAGTCAAAGCCTTCTTCAGATGTTGAGAAAAAGCACCTCAGGAAATTTGCTAAGCAAAAAGCATCTTACTGGTAAATTCAAATTCAAAATAGAAAAAATGCTTCATAAAATTCTTATGCTGACCAATAGAGCAAACTTTATTAAACATTCCGTAGTTACACTCATCAATTTATTACCTAATATGCCATAAAAAAACCTGAGACCCTTGGTTTTCTTATATTTAAAACTTTTATTGTGAGTCACATGAGAAACTTTGCAAAGCCCTATAAAACAAGTTTCTGTGGTTTTCAATGGAAATTAAATTTCTGTCTTTCTGTGATGAGAATTGTTTGTATTTTCTGAAGCTCTCACTTCTACTATTTTATAAATCCCATTTTTTAACTGCCTAAGGATTGAGTGGTGCCTTCATTGGCAACACAGACATACCTTCAGGGGACAGACTTTTCTACCCTCAGTCTTCTTATTCTTACTTATTTATTTTTAAAAATGCCCATAGTTGGTATAATCAACTGTTTTCTTTGGGCCATATTTTGAAAAATAACCCAAGCCTTTTTTTCTTTCATAATGTTTTATAAGACTAAATATAAAGTTTTTGAAAAATAAAGCCACATTAATTATGTTTTTGCATAATCAGGTCATTCAACTCATTAAATCAGTGTTTATCAAAATCTGGGTTGTGACGTTACTAGAACTGGCATAAAATAAATAATAATTAGATAAATTATATCATAAGAAGCAAATGGATCAGACAGAGCAACATTAGCAAATATTTAGATGATTATCAGTTGTGAACTCTCATCTGCATCCATGAGAATACTAGAACCAAATTTTATATAATCCCCTTCTAAGACTTATCCCAATGCCAATTAAAAAAACATTCAAGTGAGAACTGGACAGCAGAAGAGAAATCATTGCTTGCTGATAACAATTCAGGCAGATTAACTCATAGGCAGAAATTGAGGTGTTAAGTATCATCTCCTTCAAGGATGTGGACAATTAAAATCTGTGACCCTGGTGGCCTTGACCCCTCTTGCATGCCCAAAGCTTCACATTGTCTCTAGACTGGTGAAACTAAATTTACCAGCTTCATTTTGTCATGAACTTGAGAATGTCTCTGGCATCTTCCTCCAAAGTCCTGAGACTCATTGTGTTCCATGGAAACATCAGTGAGTATTTCTAGAAGCTTTGTTCTTTTAGAAGTTTTTAGAAGAACACCAGTGAGTTCTTTTAGAAGCTTTGTTTTGTTTTGGTCTTTATTCTATAGCACTCCCAAAGGTATGTGCAAACTGAACATTATAATTCTTCTGCTGAAAACCCTCCAATAGCTTTCTAGTCTTTTTTTATAATATAGAGCTAAAGCTTTACCTAACCTGCAACATGATCAGCCCCATCCTATTCCCAATACTTTCTACTCTGTATTCACTGGCCTTCTCTCATTTCTCTAATACTCCATGTTCTTTCTCCACCTTGAAGCTCTCAGACTGTTGTTTTCTTTTTTGCTCATTTTTGCCATCATTATTCAGAACCCAGGTAATATATATATATATATTTTTTTTTTCAGATACGTCCCAGATCAAATCAAGTTCCCAAAGTTAAAGGTTCTCAGGAAACCCTATAAATCACCTCCATGGCACCTTTCACAATTACGGTTAAAAACCAATTTCATAATTATGCAGAAGCTTTGTTGTCTTGCCTACTTCTACATCCCCAGTGTCTATTACAGTGATGAGCCAAATCAGACCTTCAATAAACACTTAAGTGAATATAAGAACAAAGGCCCACATAGGAATTTTACCATGTGTAAAAGATTCAAATTAATTCCTTAGAAAAATCACAATTTTTATATATTAAGAAACTTTCAAGCAGGTAATGAATGGCCAATACTATTTTCATATTACTAGGGTCAACTCAATAATATCCATAGGATACCCCAAAGCCTCTCCACCATGCTTTTGCGTTCTTCTACTCTAAACTGTCTTGGAGTTAGAAGTGAAAGTCTTTGTGGAGGATGGCCTTCCTGGATATAATGACAAAAATCTCAAGAGCAAAGAAAGAACCTTTCTGGTTTTATCTTTTTCTTATATATATCATTTCTCCTCACTGGCATGCACACATCATGCTTATAGGCCCAGTTGCCATTTTGCAACTTGATGATAAAATTAACATCCAGAAGATGTTGGAACAGGAAGATAGAAGTCTAGTTTTCTTCCTTTATTAGCCACAGTGGAACCACAGATTGCCTACTTCTGAGCTCCTTTTTGTTTTGTTTGTGTGTTTGTTTGTTTGCTTGTTTTTAAGATTTTATTTATTTATTTGACAGAGATCACAAGTAGGCAGAAAGGCAGGCAGAGAGAGTGGGAAGCAGGCTCACTGCTGAGCAGAGAGTCCAATGCGGGGCTTGATCCCAGGACCCTGAGATCATGACCAGAGCCTAAGGCAGAGACTTTAACCCACTGAGCCACCCAGGGGTCCCTGAACTCCTTTTCGTATTATTCAAATAAACCCCATAGTTATGTAAGTCACTGCTGTACAGTTTTTTATTACTTGTATCAGAAAACAATCCTAAATGATAAAGCTTTGTATTTTAACCTGGCCACATTCCAAGAAACACCAGAAGATATGAGTGAAAAATATGTGGTATATTTAGATGAATAAATGTAAATATGCCTCTGTTTTAGTGGAAACATAAATATAATTGTCATAATTCCATAAACAATATAGAAATTAAGTAAATATAATTGCATTTGGCCCTGAAACATTGGCAGAAGAGTTAGCATATGAATTAAGTTCAACCTTAAGGAGTTATATATGAAAGCAAGCAATTGTCACGGAACAAATAGTTCTTAACTTTTTCATAAATATTAGTGATTTTTTTGCTACCAGCCATCAGATTACAAGAAAATGTATTAAAAAGGCCTGAAAACATTCGCCAAGTCCTCATGAAGGCTTGAGGCAAGCTCCAGAAATCCCCAGGCAGAATTGAAAAAAATTAGAAAAGTAACTTTTAAAAGCTTACATCAGATATGCCCCGTTGGTGTAAAGCAGTTGAGGAAAACATTTATTAAGTTTAGGTTTACAATTTCTTCTCATTGATGTCTTGTTTTAACATTAGGAGTGGAAAAGTTGGTGCTATTTCTGTAATAACAAAGTGTTTTAAAGCTAATTCTGCCAGAAAAAATAAATCATAAATCCTTCTAACCTTATACAAAACATCTAAAGTCTTGAGAAGAAATAGTCAAAGAAGTTAAAACAGTGCATAAAAATGATTCCTTTTATTTTCTACAAACAAGTTTTCATTAAACATAATTTACAACACTTCAACTGGACTTATCACAACCTCACAGGTTCAGGACCTCTGATGGTGAATGAGTTTTAGAATGAAATTACATTGGAAAAAAAAAAGTAAGCTTAAGTAAAGGATAGAAAGATACTTTGAAGTAAAAATGAATATAAACATGCTAATAATTTCACTCACTCTGTTGGCAAATCTCTGCTCTCTGATGTCAAACTTCTGTCATCCTTTCTTTTTGGTTTCTTAAAATGTTTTCTAAATTCAATGAATGATTCAGAGATATCTATTCATTTAACTTTTATATTTTAACATTAATTTCAAATATTTTCAGGCTTCAAAAACATTGTAAAAATTATGTTAATTATCCCCATTTTCCTGTCACTTAGCTTCCCTATATGTTAACTTCTTATATAATGAGTGTACAAGTATCTAAACAAGAACATAAAATTGATACAATTTTATTAAGTAAACTACAGAGGTTTTTCAAATTTTACAAAGTGCTTCACAAATATTCTTTGCTGGTCCAGGATCTAATTGAAGATCCCACATTGTATTCAGATTTTATGTCCTTTCAGTCTCCCCCAGTCTGTGGAAGTTGCTTGGTCTTTGTTCAACTTTCATGACATGGACACTTTGAAGAATACTGTTCAATTATTTTATAGAATATCTCACAATTTGTGTTTGATTTTTCATCATAACTATATTCAGGTAATGTGTTTGTAGGAAGAATCTCACAGAGTGAAGCTCTGATTTGTTACTTTCTTCACATCAGGAGGCATCTGACATCAATATGGATTATTATTGGTGATGCTAACTTTAATAATTTGGTTAAAGTGGTGTGTGCCAGGTTTCCCCACTGTATAGTTACTATTTTTTCTTCTGTTAGTAATAAATACATTATGGGAAGATATTTTGAGATTTTCCAAATATATTGTTTCTCATCACATTTTGCTCACTAATTTTAGATTACACTGATGATTCTTGTTTGAAACAATTATTAGTGTACTGTTTTCCAAAGATGCTTTTCTTTTTTTTCACATCCCTTCTTTATTTATTAAACAGAAATTTTACTATAAAAATAATCTTCTTTTAATTCAATTGTTTATGTTATAAGAGTTCTGTGGGTATTTACTTTGTTCTATTTATGTTTTATTGTTAATATTATCTCAGATTTGGCCATGGGAAGTCCCTTCAGGTTATTGCCTGTTTACATACCACCATCATTTTTTGAGCATGTTTCACTTTCTGTTACCACAAGCCATTTTCCCTGTTGCAGTTGTCAGTAATATTATAGTAGTTAATAATATTTAGGAAGTAAGATCTGGGCACTAGATATCCTCATTACCACTGGTGTATGTTTTGCCTCCAGGACCTCTGAGCACATAAACATATGTCTAAATCTATTTATTTTTCTATCTGCCTATACTTTTTTCTTCAAATATTTTATTTAAATTCTAGTTAGTTAACATACAGTATAATGTTGGTTTCAAGAGTAGAATTTAGTGACTCATCACTTACATATAACACCCAATGCTCATCACAAGTGACTTCCTTAATACCCATCACCCATTTAGCTAATCCCCCACCCACGTCCCCTCCATCAACTCTGTTTGTTCTCTATAGTTAGAGTCTCTAATGGTTTGCTTCCCTCTCTGCTTTTTTTTTTTCTATTCCCCTAAATTCATCTGTTTTGTTTCTTAAGTTCCACATAAGAGTGAAATCATAGGGAATTTGTCTTTGACTGACGTACTCTGCTTAGCATAATACACTCTAGCTCTATCCACATCGTTGCCAAAGGCAAGATTTAATTCTTTTTGATGACTAAATAATATTCCTGTGTGTGTGTGTGTGTGTGTGTGTGTGTGTGTGTATACATTCATGCATACTTTTTGGATATTTGGGGTCTTATATGGTTCCATACAAATTTTATGATTGTTCATTCTAGCTCTGTGAAAAAATGCTGGTGGCATTTTGAGAGGGATTGCATTAAATGTGTAGATTGCTTTGGGTAATACACATTTTAACAATATTTATTCTTTCAATCCATGAGTATAGAATAGTTTTCCATTTCTTTGTGTCTTCTTCAATTTCTTTCATTAGTGTTCTATAGTTTTTAGAGTACAGATTTTTTATCTCTTTGGTTAGGTTTATTCCTAGGTATCTTATGGTTTTTGGTAAATGGGATCTATTCCCTTATTTCTATTTCTGCTGCTTCACTATTAGTGTATAGAAATGCAACAGATTTCTGTACATTGATTCAGAAAAGTTTATTTCTGAATCCCTGTATCAGTTCTAGCAATATTTTGGTAGAGTCTTTATAGTTTTCAACATGGAGTATCATGACTTCTTCTTTGATGATTTAGATGCCTTTTATTTCTTTTTGTTGTCTGATTGCTGAGGCTAGGACTTCCAGTAGTATGTTGAATAATGATGGCTGGAGTGCACATTCCTGTGTTCTTCCTGACTGTAAATGGAAAGCTCTCAGTTTTTCCCATTGAGGATGATATTAGCTGTGTGTTTTTCATATATACTGCCTATGCCTTTCTATCTCTTCAGGCTGATACTTATGATATAATCCAACTCCACATAGTTTATTCTTACATTTCTTTTCCTATTTATAACTCTCTTACTGAAAATAAGAAACCTGACTTTCATGACCTTCAAGATATTTCTTATTTACTCAATTCTAGAATATACTTTGTATGAAAACTTCTGAAATTATTAATCTACATAGCCTGTGAAAAACAAGTTCATCAAATGGAGTACAATATTTTTGTGTAATTCTGTTTGTGTTTAGCTTTCCAGTATATGATTAAAATGTTATTTTCAAAATTAGTTTCAGAGATAAGTTATTTTTGGGCACCTGGGTGGCTCAGTGGTTTAAGCTTCTGCCTTTGGCCCAGGTCATGATCTCAGGGTCCTGGGATCAAGCCCTGCATCAGGCTCTCTGCTCAGCAGGGAGCCTGCTTCCCCCCCATCTCTCTGCCTGCCTCTCTGATATTTGTGATCTCTCTCTGTCAAATAAATAAAATTTTTTAAAAAAAGATAAGTTATTTTCTTTCCAACCTTCTTCAGTGTAATTATGTCATGCATTTGTAGTACAATTAGTTTTTTTGTATATGGAATTTAGGAAAAGAGAGAGAAATCAGAACAGAAGAAATTTTTTAAAAATATACTAATTGAGAATTATTGTAAGTAATGCTGCTATAAGCATTGGGTGCATATATCCTTTTGAATTCATATATTTTTAAATTCTTTGGATAAATACTTAATAGTATGATACTTAGTAGTGCAGTTTTGTATTCTTTGGGTAAATACTTAGTAGTGCAAAAGTAGGGTAGTTTTATTTTTAACTTTTGGAGGAACTTGCATACTATTTTCAGAATGGCTGCACCAGTTTGTGTTTCCAGCAACAGCGTAAGAGGGTTCCCCTTTCCCCACATCCTCAACACCTTGTTTCTTGTGTTGTTGATTTTAGCCATTCTGATGTGAGATTGATATCTCATTGTGGTTTTGATTTGTCTTTACCTGATGATGAGTGGCAGTGAACATCTTTTCATATGACTACTACAGTGTTTTTAAATAGAAGATCTTGTTTTGTTGTGGTGGTTTTAATTTTTTCCATGGGAGAATCTTTCTAATTTATGATTCTGAATGTAATTTTTAAGTTATTGGTTTGTGTTCAGACTCCCTATAATATTCTATATCATGGAACTTGCTGATGGTTTTTTTTTTGTGTGTGTGACCTAATGCATGATCAATTTTCTTTTATTGTTCTGTGGACACAGAAGAAAAAGGTTTTGTCTCAGTATGTTACAACATACAACATTTGTCTATTAGCCATCTACTCTAAATTCCACATTTGTTTTAGCTTTGGGTCTACACATATATGTTAAAATTTTCCTATCAGTCCTTTTGTTAAAGGTTGGATCAAGCTCATCCTCTAATAGTTTATTTAAAAGATATTCAGGGATACAGAATTCCCCAGTTCTTTTAAGTTATAACCATCTTTCCAAAGCTTTAAGTGATTTAACTCTTCTGAAATTCTTACAATTGATACCAGACACAAAGGTAAGTGCTTCATTGATAGGCACTTTCATGTACTATTACACTGAAACTTTCTGGGACAGGTTGGGAAGTATTTGGTAGATAAATGGGGATCAGGCAAGCCTCTAACAGCCCCTAATATTCATGACTCCCCATTAAAGTTGAGTTAGTGATCCTTCTTGGACCTAAAACCAGTGTCTAAACATCCTACATCCCCTTGGAATGAAAAATGATTGGGTCAATAGCCTAAACACCTGTCTTATTTATCACCACTAGAAAATGTGGAGAAGGAAAGGATGGTAGATACATCAAACTAACTCTGTCTACTGACCGTTAGGAGAGGGAAGTGCAAGTGTTTATTGAGATTAGATGCAGGGTAATTCAAGGGACATGAAGCAAAAACATGAACTATGTGTAAGCTTTTATTTCTTAACCCCATCAACTGGAGAAACAAGGGCCCCTGGCTCTCAGACTCTCACAAATCAGATCAGCCACCCTTCCTCCTCAGAAGAGAAGTGAAAAGAATGTATATTGCATTCAATACTCTCCTTTTCTGAGAAACCTTATTGAGCACTTGCTGTGTGCTTCATTATACTTAGCATTTAATATACACCATCTCCCTCTTATTTCTCACAATAATCCTATATGTTAAAAACTATTAGAATGGATATTGCAGATGAGAAAACAAAAATGTGGTGAAAGGAGCTAAAGATTAATCTATAGCAGAACTTCTCAAAACTGAAAATGTTAGAATCACCCTGAAGGCTTATTAAAGTACAAATTATTGGCCTCAAGCTTCCAACTTTTGTTTCTGTGGGTTTGAAATGGGGGCCCAATAATTTGCCTTTCTATCAAGTTCCAGGGTGATGTTGTTACAGTAGCTTTGACAATCACATGTTGAGTACCACTGCTCTGTCGAAACATGAGGGTAAAGTGAGAATACCCCTTCTCCGGACTCCACATTCTCCATGATGTTTTATTTGTATCTTATCAGCCAACCATGGTGTTAATTTGAATGCTGGGTTTCAATGAGCCAATTTCTGTAATTTCTAACAATGCTCCTTGGGATTTCTCTGTGGTCATTGGTAGGTAATTTAGGTGATGCCATGAGGTAGATGCAACTTCTGTCAAGTCATATTGCATCATAGGTCAGTTATTCACTGCCTTTTCTATTAGGTGCATCATTTTATACCACCCATGGTGTTCAATGTAACCCCCCAGAGATTATGCAATGAGCTCAATTATGCAATGAACAAAAACTCAAACTCGACCACTATCTTGCTTATAGTATTTACTTTCCACAGAAATGTGAAAGTTATGAAAAGGAAAATATGTTTTTTTTTTTTAAAATTATAACATTTTATGAAAGTTGTAAAATTAAAGTTATAAAAGAATACTCCCTTAAGTTAAAGTTCAAAGAGAGTAAAAGCCAAATATTTTCCCTATTCATTTATGTTTGTTTGTTTCTTCAATCTTAGCCAAAGATATTTCAACAGATGGAGGCTGAGTTCCTTATTTTGTTTTTCTTGATTTTTTTTCCAGTAGAATGAATATGGGTTCTCTGAATGCTCCAAATTTGAATAATTCCAATTCCAATTTAATCTTGGCATGTCTTCCTTTTCCATAAAGTCTGTTAAAGGATTTAACACTAAAAGAGAATAAAATCAGAATTCTTATGTAGATATAAGATGTTTAAGATTTTATTTCATTCCTATTATTAAAGAGAAACTTAAGGGACAAACATATGAAGAAGAAAAAGGAGACGAATCTTAATTAGGTTTGCAAACCAGGCAGGGCAACCCACCTCCATTGGTCTGCCCATCCTTAAAGGACAGAAGGAAGGTAGTATTTTTAAAGCTTAAAACCAGTGTGTGTGTGTGTTTGGGTGGGTAGGATTCAGTTGGTTTGGGTTGCTTAGCAATTAGTTGACCTCTTTGCTCAGTATAGTGTGACAGGTGGGAAATTTTTCATGTGTCTAAACCTCCAGATGTTTATCACAATTGAAGTGACTGTCCAAGAACCACCCAACAGTGGTTGTTGCAAGATGGAGTCAGAGTTGTTAACCCTTCCTGGTCCCTTTTCTTTTTCAATATTACTAAGAGAACCAGGCAACTATGACAAGTAGTTCAAAGGAGAATACAAAGAACAAACATGTTTATAGATCAGAAAAATTGAAATAAACCTCCAAATGGATGCAATGCTAGCTTTTTTGGAGCAGGGAATAAGTTGTCTCTCCACCAGTTGAAATTCTTTCGCAAACAAACAAAACCTATCTTGCACTGCTATCTGTGATTTACAGAATTGAAAACAGCTCAAAGCCATTTAATGGCTAAAATGGATAACCCAGAAAACTATGTTCCAACAATGCATATTCATCCATTGGAGACACCCAATAATCTTTTTACTTATTCCAAATTCCCTTAAAACTCTAAGGATCAATAATACATCAATATGATCATCACATATCTAGACACATATCTATAAAATTTTGAAAGCACACACATAATTTTGCAGGCACACCAAAGTCATTCCATGCAAAACAATTTTCTTTAAATCCCATATAGAGTATAACACTAATCTCCAATATCTGCAAATCACAGATTTGAAAAGAAGCTAGAAAGGAAATCTTCTAAAGTAAAGAGATTTTATTTTCATTTTCAGCCATTTCACATCAAGAAGTTAACTGGGATACTAAGCTTCCCCTATAATGCTGGAGGAGGGAATTCTCTGTTAGTATATACCTTCTCTTCTCAGAGGGCAACATTTGAAATCTTTTTCATCTTGCGAAATTTAGACCTATACTATGGTAACACCCAACTCTTGCAGGTTCCCATCTTTTGAGCCTCCCTATCCCTTTATTTCACATCCCACATATTTAAAACCATTTAACTAACGTTTGCCTTTGAGTCTTAAATATCTGACATCTCTATTTTCAGCCTTTGTCTTCATTCCTCCCTCCAAGTAGCATATTATTTATAACACTTACAATGCTCGAAATAAAGTTTATTGTCATGCAATTTTTAAAGACCTACCCTGCCCTTCTGCATGCCCAGTATGAAGTGATCTTAATGCATTTTTAATTACTTGCTTCTGTATTTCGGGATTTTTCTTTTCTTTTTTTGTAGTTGTTTTATTTTGCTTTGTTTTTAATGCATGGGTTATTTTTCTCTCAATTGCAGCACCTCTGCAAAAGATTGCCAAATTAAAACACCTGGCCATGTTGCCTTAAAGTATGTCATTATAAGAAAAGGTATCTGGAACAGGTCAATATCCCACAAATTTTTCTGTCCTTCCGTTACTGAATTTTTTATCAAAGCATGCTTTCTTACACATCTTTTTCTCAAATAAGTAGCTATAATTCTAATGCTTTATTTATCTTTTCTCCTCTAGTTATCATAAATAAGTCCAACCATATGTTTATGATTTTAAACTATTTGTTATTTTGGTCCTTCCCTTCCCCACCTTTTTCACACTATTCACTGGACCCAGAGACCCTCCTTCCTCTTGATTTCAGGTTCAACCTCCACCTTCTATTTTGTCCTCCAGATTCTGTCTTGCAGAGTCTCTTATAGTCAAACATAAAAACAGTGAGTTTTGAATCTTTCGAAAGCATACAACATTCAAGTAAATTCTGTTTGCCTTTCTTGTGAATATTTGATTTGTATTTCTTTTTCCATGTCCTTATTCTTTTATTTGGAATCATTTACATTTATCAGACCATCTCCTCATAATCAATCTATTACTTTAAAACAATTTTAATAATGATAAAAGTGTTACACATTGGTTTTCCAGGTCGTCATTCAAATTTGTCAAATGCTGAGCCTTCTTATAGCTAATTTAATCTTTAAAAAGTTGTTTATCAATTGTTTTTATAACTGATTTCTGATTAATAGCTTAAAGACGACTTCTTTATATCGATTTAGTGGTCTCAGCTCCTCTGAAAGCATTAAGCAATTTGGCATTTGAGATTGTTTCTTATGTTTCCTTAGTATTTTTTAAAAATTATTTTTATTAACATAATGTATTATTTGCCCCAGGGGTATAGGTCTGTGAATCATCAGGCTTACACATTTCACAGCACTCACCATAGCACATACCCTCCCCAATGTCCATAACCCAGCCACCCTGTCCCTGTTTCATTAGTTTTGTTTGGTTTTTGTTTGTTAGTTCTAGTGACCATCCTAGATTATGACACAATGATCTCCTATTCTTCTTTAGTTTTATCTACAGAATAGACCTTCCTTTCCTTTTCTATAGATAGACGATAGATAGACTGAATGATTGATAGGCAAAACAGATAGACTGGTATTTAAGATTCCAATCCTTCTCAAGATAAAATTACTTTAATCTATCAGGCAAACTATACGCCTTCACTTCTCTTCTATACATATTCCTATTTGGAATGCAAGATCATTTTGGACTACAACTAATAAACTTAATCTTCATTGAATAAACTAGGCAAAAGTTGGCACCTAGACAATCCAGGCTTAAGTTCTTTCTTTCTTTCTTTCTTTCTTTCTTTCTTTCTTAGATTTTATTTTATTTTTCTTTTTCTTTTCCAGGTTAGAACATTTTATTTAATTAACACAAAACAAACAAAAAGAAAACACTTTTTTTGTTTTTTCTGGTAAGCTATAGGTACTGACAAACACCTGGCTGAAGAGAATTTCATATGACAAGTGCTATGGTTAGTGCTGTGAATTTTGTAAGACTGAAGATTCACAGACCTGTACCCCTGAAACAGATAATACATTATATGTTAATTAAAAAAAAAAAAAGTTAACTCAAGTTACAGTCTACAGAATTAGCCCACAATTACTCAACAACCAATACCTCCTTTTTTTTATATTAGTCACCATGCAGTGCATCATTAGTTTTTGATGTAGTGCTCAATGATCCATTATTTCCATGTAACACCCAGTGCTCATTATAACATGTATGCTCCTTAATACCCATCATCTGACAACATTATTCCCCCACCCTCTCCCCTCTGAAACCCTCGGTTTGTCTACCAGATTTTATTTTTTTAGAACTACTTTGTATTTTTACTCTATATCAGTCTAAGAAAATGATATATTTCCATATAATAAGAATCCTCATTCATCTCTATCCACTTATTAATGAGTTTTACTATTTTAGTATAATTAACCTATAGTCCAGGTCTCTGAATTATGCAACTATAATCAGACATTATGAAAAACAGAATACAATTTAGACTGTGTACATATGATTGAGAATAATTATTGGCATCTTGGTGAATGCATAATAAAAGGAGAGAATACAAAAAAATCAAACAAATCTCTCTAGTCAGCTAGGCTTAAAGTACCTACATAGTGATGTTCTTTTGAGTTAAGTCTTACCTGAGAATTAACAAAAATATTTCCTGAAAATCTAGCATCTAGAACATCCAGACCTAGAGTACCATCTGTGGTCACAGTGTAAAAAGTTGTATTTCTTGCTTTGCCTAAGTCTGCTGAAACCAGTTATATCAGTTGTATGCAAAACTTGATTCCATATACAGGGTCTGTGCCTATTCATAAAGATTTCTTGCCAATCCCTCAATATTTGCAGTGGTGGGGGAGTTATAAGCATCAGCCTAATATTATTTCCTTGCTTTGGTTTACAACCAATGAAGAATAAAACCAATGCACTGACCCTGGAATGGATATAAATTAGGGATCAATGTGTTACTTTTATTAACTAGGCAGACAACTATCCAATAGCTCTCTTCGCTGAAAGAACAAAGCCATTTGATAATTGAAGAATTCAGCTTGGATCAATGATCAAAGTGGGGGACCTGTTACTATCTCTTCACATTTAGGACTTGATGACTATGGGCGGGAAGCACTGGGTCTTACAGCTGATAACATTGAAGATTTTGACATAATTGATGCCAGAAGAGGGAGAGATGGAGACACACTGCATTCGTAATACAACAATCCACAACTCTTAGACTAAATGTCAGATGCCCAATAATGAGAATATATCTCTAATCTCCCTGTGAGAAGGGTACGTTAATTAGGCAAGAAGCAAGATAAAGTGTTTATTCCAATAACCTGTTCTTGTGAAGAAGAAAAGAAAATCACATTCCAAAGGAAATATAAGGATGACTTAGAAGTGTCCTAGTGCATTCTAATTTTTAGATACAAAGGCCAGTGGACTAAGAGACATCTTTTTAATGAACATTCACAATTAGTGAAATTGTCAAAAAATGGGAATTGTTTGAAGTAAAAAAATTCAATATTATTTTCAAAAACTATATCGAGTAAAAGGATATAATCAAAATATATTAATGTAATATAAAGGGAATAGAAAGAAAGAGGATGAAAACAAAGCTATGGGATTACATGTGGACAAGGAAAAAAATTGGAAGCAAAATTGAGTATGGAAACCAGATGACAGAGATTAAAGGAGTGAAGGCAGAAAGCACATTCCTCATTTTTTTAAAAAGATTTTATTATTTATTTAACAGACAGAGATCACAAGTAGGCAGAGAGGCAGGCAGAGGTTGGGGGGAAGCTGACTCCCTGCTGAGCAGAGAGCCCGACTCGGGACTTGATCCCAGGACCCTGAGATCATGACCCGAGCCAAAGGCAGAGGCTCAACCCACTGAGCCACCCAGGCACCCACATTCCTCATTTAAACGTTTGATAGAACAACAGAGTAAGTGACCTGAAGACTTGCATATGATGGGACTAAATTGCACATGGCTGCAAAAACAGAAGGATCAATCAAGTAAAGAATAAGGGAGTAAGACTGCCTAGAGAAAGGAAGAAACAAGTACTCAGAAGAAGCTTCTTGGTTTGTTCCTGTGGACTTACGCAATCAAACCTGGGGAACCACGTGCCTTTTGGTGCTGAAAATTATAGCAGTTTATTGTGGAAATGAAGAGGCCAAGAAGGAATGGTGGATAGGTTCAGGAGACACAGTAAGCTTTAGAGGGGATGGAGGAAGCCCTCCAGACACTGAAGGGAAGGATGAAAAGACAGATATAGAGCTTTAATTCTCAGTCTTTTGTGCACATGAGAATGATGTGAAGATGTTAAAAATTCTGATACTCAAGTCACACTGCTACCCAACTACTGAGAGTGGGAACAGGAATCAGTGATTTATGTGGAGCATAAAAAGTGACATGGAGGACAAGGGGAAATGGAGAGAAGGGAGTTGAGGGAAATTGGAGGGGGAGACGAACCATGAGAGACTATGGACTCTGAAAAACAACCTGAGGATTTTGAAGGGGCGGGGGGTGAGAGGTTGGGGGAGCCAGGTGGTGGGTATTAAGGAGGGCACGTATTGCATGGAGCACTGGGTGTGGTGCAAAAACTGTTACACTGAAAAGAAATAAAAATAATAATAAAGTTACCAAAGTGATTGCAATAAGCAACCAAGATTGATAACCACTAACAAAAAGGACATTTTCCAAACATGTCCTATGGAACACTAGTTCTGAAGTGTGCTACTTAAAATAGTTTAGACTTTCAAGAATAATATTACTTTTCATGAAACAAACTTATGTGGTGATAGTATGTCTTCATACATAAAGTGAGTTTCTTTTTTTTTAAATATTTTATTTATTTATTTGACAGAAGGATAGGGGAAGTACAAGTAAGCAGAGCTGCAGGCAGAGGGAAAGGGAGAAGCAGCCTCTCAGATGAGCAGGGAGCCTGATGTGGGGCTCAATCCCAGGACTCTGGAATAACGACCTGAGCCAAAGGCAGCCACTTAACCGACTGAACCACCCAGGAACCCCTAAAGTGGGTTTCTAAGGAGATGAACTTGGCCAATGTCACATAGTTACTTTACCATTAATTAGGGATCAGAAATAGAACTTCAAAATACCAATAATTTCAAGTGATGCTTGGAATTTTTAGGCTTAAAACAAGAGTTTCACTTAATTAGGTACATATGTATATATAGAGGTAAAATGTCCAATAAAACGAAATTGTGAGGTCTGATTATGATTCAATTGTTGGGTAATAAATAAGGGAATGACATTTGCTGTATTTTTAAACTTTAGCTCTTAAAGAATTTTAGGGGCAAAGAATCAACAACTTATTAAAAAGATACAGATTTCTGCTATACTTATTTTATGCAGTGTGAAATGATACAGGAATATTCAAAACAAGTTTCCCCAGCTTCACTGATAGTGCTTTCATGCTACTCTGTATTTATAACCTGTTTAAATGTTGGAAGTCTAGGAAAGCAATTCAGTGATTATATTTCTTGAAGTTTCAATACTAAAACCAAAATTGAGATAGCACATGCACTTGTGATTTATTCACTAGGCTTTTGCCAATAAGATATTAAAGCTATTTCTTTGGTCATGAAATTTTATACCCCTAAAACAAATTTACCAGGCTGAGAAATATACTAAATAACCTCCTTAGTGCAATTTTCATGGATTCTTCATCCAAGTATTGTTCATTAACAGCAGTTCTTAAAGATTTTGTCAAAGGATATTTTCAATAATGTGATAAGCACTCTCTTAAATGTTTTATTTGGCGAGGGAGAGGTGGGGACAGGGGAGTTAGACTTTTCTGCTTATTCAAATATTGGATTTTCATCATGTATTGAGTGCCCATTTTTAAAGACTTTAGGGAAAATAAAATACATAGACATCATCTTAAACACTGTTTGCTCTCTGGTAAGTTGATAACTAACTCACTCATGTCAGTTGCTTCAGGGTTCCTTAAAGACAATTTTTATCACTCTGTAGAAGCTAGGTAAGAATTATTGCACTTGATAAAATGAGGAGAAAATATTTTTTCCAGCAGAACATAAGGGCAAGGGTCCCATTTAACTTCTTTTTACTGTAAAGTTTAAATTACACTATGGGTAACATTACTGGATAATTTTTTTTAAGATTTATTTATTTATTTTTGAGAGGGAGTGTGCCAGCAGAGAGAGAGGCAGAGGGAAAGAAATACACTCCCCACTGAGCTCAAAGCCCGAGGCAGGACTAGCTCTCATGACCCTCAGACCATGATCTGAACCAAAACCAAGAGTCAGTGGCTTAACCAACTGGGCCACCCAGCTGCTCCCACTGGATTATCCCTTGGTAATGAATTAAGCTATATATATGAAAATAATTTGCAACCTATTATGTACTACTCAAATGCAAGCATTTAAAAAAGCTTTATAAAGATGGCTTTTTTTAAGATTTTATTTATTTATTTGACAGACAGAGATCACAAGTAGGCAGAGATGCAGGCAGAGAGAGAGGAGGAAGCAGGCTCCCTGCCGAGCAGAGAGCCCGATGTGGGGCTCGATCCCAGAACCCTGGGATCATGACCTGAGCCAAAGGCAGAGGCTTTAACCCACTGAGCCACCCAGGTGCCCCTAAAGATGGCTTTTTGATGTTTCTTACTTGCTATGACTCTTGGTCATTTAAAAAAAAAGAGATAGGGTAAATTTGGAAAATGTTGTATCATGAAGTTAATATATTACTATTCCCAAGTGTACTGAGGCCCCCAACAGTAGTATAAGTTAAAAAAAAAATTCTGTGAAACACACCAAGTAGATGACAGATGGTAGCAGATTTTTTTGACCCATGGCCACAGTAATAACACCACTGCAAGACTTTTTGCTATCTTTTTGTTCATCTCTGGGGCTCATTTCAGTTCGGTGTTACCAAATTCTCATAAAGGACACAAAACATTTATCTATGAATAAGTAATTATTATTTTTAAAGATTTTATTTATTTATTTGACACAGAGAGAGAGATCACAAGTAGGAGAGGAAGGCAGAGAGAGGGGGGGAAGCAGTCTCCCTGCTGAGCAGAGAGCCTGATGTGGGGCTCCATCCAGGACCCTGAGATCATGACCTGAGCCGAAGGCAGAAGCTTAACCCACTGAGCCACCCAGGTGCCCCTGTGAATGAGTAATTCTTAAAAACCACAATGAGATACCACCTTATACTTGTTAGAATTGCAAAAATTAACAAAGCAGGAAACAATAAATGTTGGTGAGGATATGGAGAAATGGGAACCCTCTTCCACTGTTGCTGGGAATACAAGCTGGTACAGACACTCTGGAAAACAGTATGAAGTTTGCTCAAGAAGTTAAAAATAGTGCTACCCTATGACCCAGCAATTGCACTACTTGGTACTTTACCCTAAAGATACAGATAGAGTGAAAAGAAGGGCCATATGCACCCCAATGTTCATAGCAATAATGTCTACAACAGCCAAACTGTGGAAGGAGCCAAGATGCACTTCAACAGATGATGATAAAGATGTGATACATATATACAATGGAATATTATTCAGCCATCAGAAAGGGTGAATACCCATCATTTTCATTGACATGGATGGAACTAGAGGGGATTATGCTAAGTGAAATAAGTCAAGCAGAGAAAGACAATTATCATACGATTTCACTCATATGTGGAACATAAGGAATAGCATGGAGAACCAGAGAGGAAGGGAGGGAAAACAGAAGGGGAGAAATCAAAGAAAGAGATGAACCATGAGAGACTGTGGACTCTGGGAAACAAACTGAGGGTTTCAGAGGGTAGGAGTGTGGGGGGATGAGGTAACTGGGTGATGGGTATTAAGGAGGGCATGTGTAATGATGAGCACTGGGTGTTATACACAACTAATGAATCATTGAACACTATAACAAAAACTAATGATAAACTATACAGTGGCTAACTGAACATAATAAAAAAAAATAAAAAAATAATGTTTACATGTAAAAAAAAGTTCATTTGGGAACTTTTCACATATAGAGAGCCACAACTGGCCAAAATTAACATAAGAGTAAAAACAAAGTCCCTTCTGCAGGTTTTCATAGCCAACTTTATGTTTCTAACTAATAACAGTTTTGTAAATTTTTATTACAGGCAAGATCTGAAGAGTTTCTTCCTTTAGACTATTTTTAACAAAACTCTTTGTAGAATTTTGCAGTTGAATTAATTTTTACATGTGACAGTCCTTTCACACTCTATGCAAGTGCCATTTTATTAAAATATGTGGATTTACAGAATTTGGTGCCAGCCTAAACATTTCCACCACAGAACATTTTCTCCTGAGGAAACATGGACAAAAATTGAAAATCATTTGGTTTTTCTTGGCTTCTACTGCAGTAATTTCGAAAGCTTGTATGAAAGTGTGGACAAAGGGAAAAACAGGTTTTCCGTATGTGGTAATTCGTGCCTACAGCCTCTTGGCAGATAGGGAGCCCTCTGGCCTCATGAAATACAGGAGTGGCCTGGAAAAATTTAAGCAGTTGTGGCATAAAATTATGTCTTTTCATTCATTATGATCTGTAAACATGGGTGATAGAGAGCAGAGTTTTGTAGTCATTCACAGGAAATGCCAAGGCTGCTAAGAGCAAAAACCAAACACTGAGGGAGGAGAGAACCTCAGAGAGTTCAGGATTTCCCCATCCAACAGGTCAGGGCTCTGTCTAGAGTCTAAATTTTATAAAGATGGGTTCTTAACCTACTCAAGAGTTAGCGTGGATATGAAGGCCTTGGTAGTGGCTGATAGGACTTGCTAATTGTGCCCCATTACATTAACTTTTTCTTTAAAGCCATTAATCAATTTTTATTTTAGAAGAGTTTTGGATTTACAGAGAAGTTGCAAGAATATTGCTTAGAGCTCCCAAATACCTGAACTCAGTAATGAATGAGAAATTTGGTTGCTTTGCATCCTAGCCAACAACTGGGTATTGTCAAAGTATTGAATTTTTTTTTTCTGTATTGATTTAATGAGAAGTAATACTTCACATTTGTACATTTGTTCACGTAACATTTGCACCTACATCATTTTGTTTGGTCCTTACAGGAATCTTGTGAAATGACAGGGAGGCTGATTTGCTTCACGTTCAAGAATCAGTAAGTAGAGGAACTCAGGACTTCAACCCAGATCAGATTCAGTCCAATCCTCAGCATTTACATGTACGGTTTTGAGCAATAATTGATATTCATAAATAATATCCTTTTGTTACTTTTAGGAGTCTCATGCTCTACTGACTGAGCTAGCCAGGCTCTTTTATTACTTTTAAAAATACTCTTTTATTCTTATTTTTTTACATAAAAGATGTTTCATTTTTCTTAAATTCCAGGATAGTTAACTGGCAATGTTGTATTCATTTCAGGTGTACAGCATAGTGATTCAATGCTTCCATACATCACCCTGTGGTCTTCACAGCAGGTGCACTCCACAATCCCCATCACCAGAGTCACCCCTCCCCATACCCACCTCATCTTTAGTAACCATCAGTTTGTTATCTATAATTAAATGTCTGTTTCTTGGTTTGTCTTTCTTTCCCCTCCCCACCTTTGGTCATTTGTTTTGTTTCTTAAATTCCACATATCAGTGAAATTATGTTATTTGTCTTTCACTGACTGACTTACTTTGCTTAGTGTTATACTCTTTAGCTCCATCCATGTCATTGCAAATGGCAAGATTTCATTCTTTTTATGGTTGAACAATATCCCATTGTCTGTATATACCACTTCTTCTTTATCTGTTTATCTATTGATGGACACTTGGGCTGCTTCCATAATCTGACTACTGGAAATAATGCTACAATAAACATAAGAATGCAGTATTCCTTTGAGTTAATGTTTTTCTATTCTTGGGTATTCTTAAATACCTAGTAGTGGGATTACTGGATCATAGGGTAGTTCTACTTTTGACTTTTTCAGGAACCTCTGTACTGTTTTCCACAGTGGCTACATCAGTTTGCATTCCCACCAATTGTACAAGAGGTTTCCTTTTTCTCCACATCCTCATCAGCATTTGTTATTTATTGTAGTTTGATTTTACTCTTTCTGACAAATGTGAGGTAGTTTTGTAATTTGATTTGCATTCCCCTGATGATGAGTGATGTTGAGCATCTTTTCATCTGTCTGTTGACCATCCATATGTCTTCTTTGGAGAAATTTCTGTTCATGTCTTCTGCCCATTTTTCAATTGGATTGTTTTTTAGGTGTTGAGTTACCTAATTACTTTACAGAGTTTGGATAATAACCCTTTATTGGATAAGTCATTTGCGAATATATTTTTCCATTCAATAGGTTGTATTTTAGTTCTGTTGATTATTTCCTTCCCTGTGCAGGAGCTTTTTATTTTGATGAAGTCCCAATAGTTTATTTTTGCTTTTGTTTCCCTTGCCTCAAGAGATATATCATTTAAGAAGTCACTATGGCTGATGTCAAAGACATTACTTCATGTGCTCTCCTCTAGGAATTTTATGGTATCAGGTCTCATATCTATATCTTTAATCCATTTTGAGTATATTTTTGTGTATGGGGTGAGAAAGTGGCCCAGTTTTGTTCTTTTGCATGTAGCTGACCAGTTTTCCCAACATCATTTGTTGAAGAGACTGCCTTTTCCCCACTGGATAATCTTTCCTGCCTTGTTGAAGATTACTTGACCATATCAGTGTGGGGTTTTTTCTGGGCTTTCTATTCTCAGCCACAGTCTATGTATCTATTTTTGTGTTAGTACCATCCTGTTTTGATTACCACAGCTTTGCAATATAACTTTAGGTCTGAATTGTGATGCCTATAGTTATTTTTTTCTTCTTCAAAATTGTTTGATCTACTCAGAGTCTTTTGTGGTTCCATACAAATTTTAGGATTGTTGGTTCTAGTCCTGTAAAAAATTATTTTCGTGTTTTGATAGGGGTTGCATTAAATCTGTAGATTGCTTTGTATAATATAGACATTTTAATATTTGTTCTTCCAATTTGTGAGCATGGAATGTCTGTGGATTTCCTTGTGTCCTTTGCAATTTCTTTCATCATTGTTTTATAGTTTTTAAGTTCAAAGTATTGATATAATGTTTTAGTGTTTGTAGTTGTATTCATTGTTGTTTTAATTTGCATATTCCTAGTAACAAATTTTAGTAAACATCTTTTCATATGATCAATTGCTTCTCTGTATATATTCTTTTTTTTTAATTTTTAATTTTTTATTTTTTATAAACATATATTTTTATCCCCAGGGGTACACCAGGGGATAAAATCACCAGGTTTACACACTTCACAGCACTCACCATAGCACATACCCTGCCCAATGTCCATAACCCCAACCCCCCTCCCAAACCCCCTCCCCCCAGCAACCCTCAGTTTATTTTGTGAGATTAAGAGTCACTTATGGTTTGTCTCCCTCCCAATCCCATCTTGATTCATTTATTCTTCTCCTACCCCCTTAACCCCCCATGTTGCATCTCCACTCCCTCATATTAGGGAGATCATATGGTAGTTGTCTTTCTCTGGTTGACTTATTTTGCTAAGCATGATACCCTCTAGTTCCATCCATGTCATCGCAAATGTCAAGATTTCATTTCTTTTGATGGCTGCATAGTATTCCGTTGTGTATATATACCACATCTTTATCCATTCATCTGTTGATGGACATCTAGGTTCTTTCCAT
>NW_019154096.1:20528467-20536308 GCF_002288905.1 Enhydra lutris kenyoni
CAGAAGAAGAGAAAAAAAATTGAAAAAGAAAAAAAAATTAAATTAACTGCAAGGCTAAAGAATCATGGGGAGAAAGCCATGAGTTCCTTGCTTTGCTTTCTCCTCCTCTGGAATTCCTCTGCTCTCCTTGGTATTGAAACTGCACTTCTTGGTAGGTGAACTTGGTCCTGGCTGGATTTCTTGTTGTTCTTCTGGGTGAGGGGCTCCTCCCCCGCTTCTCTGTATATATTCTTTACTGAAGTATTCATTCAGATCATTTGCTCATATTTTAATTAGGTTATTTGTTTTCTTATAGTTGAATATTGAGTTTTTTTATACTTCTGAATACAGCTCCTTTATTAAATATATATTTTGAAGACACTTTCAGTTTGTGGCTTGTATTTTCACTTTCTTAACAATTTCTTTAAATGTAAACCTTTTGGGATGCCTGGATGGCTCAGTGGGTTAAAGCCTCTGCCTTGGCTCAGGTCATGATCCCAGGGTCTTGGGATCGAGCCCCGCATTGAGCTCTCTGCTTGGCGGGGGCCTGCTTCCTCCTCTCTCTCTCTCTGCCTGCCTCTCTGCCTACTTGTGATCTCTGTCTGTCAAATAAATAAATAAATAATCTTAAAAAAATAAATAAAAATAACCCTTTTTTCTTTAAATTGAAATAAAATGTAAAGTTTAATTTTTAAATTTAAAGTGAAACATTGTGTGCCAAATTTACTAAAAAATAGTTTTCCCTTTCATCAGTAGACATTCATTATATTAATGAATTAAAAAATAATGAAAAATAATGAAGTGCAATTTATCTTTTTTTTTTTTTTTCTTTTATGGATCACACTTTTGGTTCTATACTAGCAACTCATCTTTAAACCCAAGTTCATGCATATTTTCTTCTACATTTTCTTAGAGAAGTTCTACACTTTTACATTTTACATTTGGGTCTCTGATTCATTTTGAGCCAAGTTTTGTATGAGGCGTGAGGTCTCTGTTTAGGTTCATTGTTTTGCATATGGAAGTCTAACTGTTGAAAAACTCATCCTTTTCTGTTGAACAGCCTCTGTGCCATTATTAATGATTAGTTAACTATATTTATTTGTAAGTCTTTTTTGAGCTCTCTATTCTGTTCCATTGATCAATAGGTCTATTTTGGTATAATATAATGCAATATATATATTGCAATGTAATTGCAATATTCCAATATAATGCAGTCTTGGTTACAGTGCATTTAAGATTAATTTTGTTTTGTTGTTGTTTAAAGTACAATTGACACACAATATTACATTAATTTCTAGTGTACAAAATAGTGATCCAAGTCTATATGTCATGCTATGCTCACCACAAGTATAGCTACCATGTGTCACCATACAACACTGTTATAATACCATTGATATGTTCCTTATGCTGTAATTTACCTTGTAATAATGGAAACCTTAACTGGTAGCTTGTATCTCCCACTCCCCTTCACCCAATTTGCCCATCCCTTCTCCCCCTACCCCTCTGATGACCATCACTTTTTTCTCTGTTATTTATGGGTCTGTTTCTGCTTTTTGGTTGTTTGTTCACTTGTTTTGCTTTTTAGATTCCATATGTAAGTGAAATCATATAGTATTTGTCTTTCTCTGCCTGACTTATTTTATTTAACATAATACCCTCTAGGTTCATTCATGCAGTCACAAATGTCAAGGTCTCATTCTTTTTGATGGCTGAGTAATATTCTGTTGTATATATACAACATATTCTTTATCTGTTCACCTATCAATAACTACTTGGGTTGCTTTCGTATCTTGGCTGTTGCAAATGCTGCAATTAACATAGGAGTGCATATATCTTTTCAAATTAGTATTACTGTTTTCTTTGGGTAAACTACTGGATCATATGGCATTTTTACTTTCAGCTTATTGTGGACAGTCCATAGTGTTTTCCACAGTGGCTGTACAAATTTACATTCCCACCAACAGTGTGTAAAGTTCCTTTGTCTCCACACCCTAGATAATACTTAATTCTTGTCTTTTTGATTGTAGCCATTCTGACAGGTGTGAGGTGATAGTTCAATGTGGTTTTAATTTGCATTTCCATGATGATTAGGACTGTTGGGTATCTTTCCATGTATATCTTTGCCATCTATGTTTTCTTTGGCATAATGTCTGTTCATGTCTTCTCTCCATTTTTAATTGGATTATTTGGGGTTTTTTTGGTATTGAGCTATATACGTTCTTTACATATTTTGGATATTAACTCCTTATCAGGTATAACATTTACAAATATCTTCTTTCATTCAGTAGGTTGCCTTTTCATTTTGTTGGTGGTTTCTTTTGCTATGTTTAAGATAAACTTTGAAATCAGGTTTTAAGGATTAGAGGGATGGCTTCCAAGTTCTTTACACACTGGAGCTGAAGCCAGAAGCTTCATCACATTACCTTTTGTATATCTTCACCTTGATATCTAACATATGTCCACAGTAAAAGGAAATACAATTCTATTCTACCTTTTTCTGACATTTTCTATTTTTTGTGATTTCTAATTTATGATGTCATTTTATAGGACCTTTAATCATCCTTGTATCTATCACAGTAAGTAAGGTAGAACTAAGCAGTATATTTTTGTTTATCTATTGGATTTATGAAGACATAGTTAAGGAGCTGCCTACTTGGGTTCATTACAGGTGGAATGTAGTAGAAGCAAGTCATTCTTTCAGAAGATTGAAATCCTGACATTTCAGAACTGGGAGAAAAAGAATTAATTATCAAAATTCTTGTAATCCATTCTGTCATATCAAATAAATTCTAATTCTTGTTTTAAAAATAAACACAAACTAAAGTCAAAATTCCCAAATTCCCTACAATAAACAAGTACCACTACTTTATAGTCACAGCCCACACATAATCATTTGTATTTTTGTTAAGTTAATTTTGTGGTTACAACACCAAGTGAAACATAATTGGGTAAGTTAAATATTTAGGAAGCCCAGGGAGATAATCACCATTGGTTTATGCTGGCAAAAATTCATTCATTATTTAAACTATTTACTCTTTCCTGATTCTGAACTGCTGTGGATTGTTCTCTGGTGTCTAGATGTGGATGCTGGCTAAAATATTGAGGCTTAAATTCAGATCTTGGCAATGTTTGTAAAGAAAATTGAATCTACATCACATTAGTAAGTTCAAGCCCACAACTGCCTGAATATTAAAGCTTTTGTATGGAATTAGGGAATAAGGACTCTTGTTTACAATTCTAATTTATCATGGAATTGCTTTGGCCAGTGCAGGAGTTCTTTTCAATTAGTGCTTTACCCAGAACAGTAAGCCCTCTATACCTTGGAGTAAATGGTAGCATTTGACAATTTCTTTTATTATTTTGCTCTAGCTCAGTATATAAACCAGTGCACCTCTGTAACATAGCTTCTAAACATATGAAGGGGACACCTGCTAGTTCAGAAATACCTTATGTCAGAATATAAAGTTCAAGGTGTAAGCTCCAGCTCTTGTTACCATGATCTGTTCCATGGAAAACTCTATGTAAGCTCTGGTCCTTCCTAATCTTCCACATATTTACACTCTAATTAGAATATAAGACTTATTATTGAAGAAAAAATATATAGAAAAACTAGTACACTGAACCAATGGTGCAAAAATTTTGGAGACCATAGTATCATTATCTAGAGCTTTCTGGTTTAAATCAATGGCAGACACAAGATAAACTTTCAAAAGAAATTTTAGTTTAGAAAGTAAATTTTACTTGGGTCTTCATGAATTGTATATGAAAACATTATTTAAAAATATAGTACTAAGGAATTTTAAAACTGTCCTATCTGCCACCTGTTCCTATTGCATCCTTCCTTAACCACAAGGGCTCAGAGATAATTGTTGCTGTAGGAGGAGGACAAAGAGAAAGAATCAAAATTCAACATGGCATTTTCAAGATAAGCTTCAGGGACCTGTTTCAGAGACTAAAACTGAAAACCAAGGCTTACTTGGAAGAAATTTCATTATTATGTTCTTATGTTTTTGTTGTTGTTGTTGTTGTTGTTTTATGTATCAAAAGACAAAGTCTCAAAGTGGTTAGCAGTGGATTGAGTAGATGGAGAGAGATGAGGAACAAGTCCCAGGAAAGCATTGCCATTGTCCTGATTTGGGGAAATGAAAACGATCCAAAGGACATGAGGAAGTAGAATATAGAGAGGTAGAGAGCACCCGTGAAGCACCCAGCCTGCCTGAGTGAATGTCATTAATGCCCACCACCAGGGACATGCATGAGAGCCAAGCTACTTCCCTAGAATAATCTGTCATCATTGAGAGGCTTAGAAGTTTTCTCTGTGAAAGAGCTCCACTATCTAAAATTGTCCTTGCTGTTGAAAGAATGCATCCCATACACAGCTCTTGTGACTATTTGATCATCCAGATTGAATAAACTCCCTGTAGTCAAAATTGTGTAAGCCTTCTGAACTCTTGTGTGACACTTTCCCTTGAACGGATTAAATTGTATGCTACATACTCAAAGGGAGTAATTGTGGTTAAAAAGAAAAAGTGTGGTCTGTCATCTCTGCAACTCTGCATTGTCGCTTGTCAGTTATGTTCGTTATTCTTGATAAACTTTATTTTTCTTATTTGGGCTGAATTAGTTAGAATCACCCCATCCCAAGATGCAACAAGGATTGAAAATCATCCCAGTAGGTAGCTATACAACTTTTATCTGTCTTAAGAATGTCATAGGCTGAGAAAAGTTGAATAACTCTGTCTATTCCTTCATTTAAAATTTAGAAATAGATAAGGGCCTGGGAGCTCCAGTAGTTACCATGTTAATATAATGGAACCAATAACATGATCATATAAGTGTTGTAAAGAATAAATTAAAATTATTTTCTTAATAACCTAGCACAGTGTTTGGCACATAGTAAATATCAATTAATGCTGGGTAAGAATACCACATCTCTCATTCCCCAAGAAAGAGATGGAAGTGAAATAAATTAAAGGGGTAGAATAAATCTACAAATAGTTCAATCAAAAGTCCACTGCAAAAGAAAAAGAGAATAAGAGTCAAAAACATCTCCCCTCCTTAACACAATTGACCTACCAGCAATGCAACCAGACTCTTCATTTGGGTCTTCTTCATAATCTGCACTAATCCCTAGGCCAAACAGACTGGGTTGCTAGGTATTAACTGTGAAGACAGATGAAACAAATGAATTGTGTGAGCCAGGATTTATTGGTTTTATGTGTTTAGGGATCGGCTGCTCTCCCAGAGAACAAGCCATCACCAAATAAAGGATGTGACTTTTTAAGTGGAATTCATCTAAGAAGTGCCATGTCCCTGATGGCACATCATAAACAGGTGGCATTCACTTTCCATTACCCTTCAGAAGTCACCAAAAACATCATAACATTTCAATTGAACTGCAGTTGAGAATAAATGTCCATTTTATTATCTCCGTAAGCATTAGTGAATGAGCAAGGAGAGGAGAATTTAACTGTCTGCTCTTTTCTTTTTATAGCCCTTGACAGAAGTAGAACTCCAACCAACTGATGGACAGTGGCACAAAGGGGCACTAAAGTTGTATTAGGGATGTTTCCATCTTATTATTCAGGCTTCATCTCGAACAGATGTCCCAGAATCTTGAAAGGAGATTTAGAGATTTACAGAGCAGGATGACAGTGCAGCATCCCAGGTAAAGAAAGATCTGGGAGGAACAAAAGTCAACTCAAGTGTTAGCTCTGATTATCAAACATACTGGCTAAAGTGTATCTTTATCACAGGGATTGTTGTATAAAGTCATGGATAATTTGCATCATTTAAAAGAAATTTAAATTATGTCGCCATCTTTAGCCTATTGCAGGGATAACAGATGACTTTGCCAGAGTCTTCCAAAAATCTGATGACGGAATGGAGGGGTTGATAATGGTAATGAGGGTAATTTGGGGAAAATCCAACAATTATTTTGCTTATCCTCAGACCCCAATAATCACTTTATGTTCAGGAAAGAAATAGAGAGAGAGAGAAAGAGAGAGGAAAGGAGGAAGGAGGAAGGAAGAAAGGTAGGAAGGAAGGAAGGAAACTCTGGCATCTGGCTACCCTCCTCACTCTGAGAGATTATGCTCAGTTCTGGACCTTTTACCATAAGCAGATTGGCTGCTTGCATTTGAAAAAGGCTGGGGCCCAGCTTAAAATATTTTGAGTTCATCTTAGAGGAAGAACTTTTGAACAATTATAATCCTAAACATTTATTGTGTTCTATTACTATTGAGGTCTGTCACCCCTGTGGGCTCTGAATTATCACTTATTAGTTAAAATCACTGCTCAGGATAAGATTCAGTTTTCTCATCTATATGTTGGAGATTAAAAATAATAAATGCTTCTATTGTGTTTGCTATTATAAAATGACTTATTTACAAAAAGCATTTAGTACACCGATGGGCATGTTTAGTTACTATTATTACTATAACTAGTTATTATAAAAATTCTATGTTTCTATAAAACATGACTTCTGAATAACCAGGAATATTTTTTCTGAAATTAGAGTCCTACCTAAAGATAGTCAATCATTTTTTAATTTGGTGTTGTCCCTGTTGGTATTTTAAAGATTAATATGCTAATTCTATTTTTGTTAAGGTTCTTAAGATTCCATGGTCTTTCCAATATGGTTAGGATTTTATAATGCAACATTGCAACTGTAGTCTGTGATTTAGTAAAACCTCCAAGAATATCTAAGGTGTCTTCGCTATTTGTCCCTGTTGTGTGGTAGCAGTGTTTTCCTTTTTTATGCCCAGAATTGGAAGGGATGGAGACAAACAAACAAAAAACAAAACAATGCAAAACAAAAAAGTACCTCTTTCATTTAAAGAGAAAGAAAAGAAAATGCCACCGTAGTCAGTACACTGGGCTGAAAATAGATATGATCAGAAATGGAGTTTTGTAAGTTACTCCTTTCAAGGCAGGCTACCATGTACTATCAAAGCAACTTTAATTCATCGGGGAAGGTCTGAAGCCAGTTTGGGAGAGATAGCACCCAAAAACCTCACATATAATGCTAAATGAAACAAACCTTCTGGGTATCCTAACTGCCTTCTTTCCCTCTTCCATCTTAAAGGGTCATGCAATCCCTCTCCACAAGAACAGGAGTAATGGTAGGAAGAGGAATTTTCAGGGACAGAGGAGACCAAAAAAAAAAAAAAAAAATTAAATGTCGTTAGTCATGAAAATTTAGCATTATACAGCCAGGAAACACTGTTTACAAGACCTGAGTGATAGCTAAGAAACTTCATTCACTTTGTTTGGATGGCATATTATTATTGTTTTTTTGCAGTATCTCCAGTTTTGAATGGATGCAAAACATCCCATTTTCCATTCTAAAGTGTTTAGTAGTGATTTGAAAGATATTCCAACTTGCACAAAAGTAAAATATTGTTTCCTCTCTTTATCTCATTTCCTTCTTTTTCTTTCTTTTACCCATCTACATATTTTATCTATTTTCCAACTCTGAAAATCTAACTCAATCTAACTCCATTCCTTCATTTTTTTTTAATTTTTAAAAATTTTTATTGTGATAAGATACAACGAGGTAAGGGTAAGACAGACGAGATCTACCTACTTAAATTTTAAGTATACAACACATTATTGCTAACTAGAGGCATGATGCAAGAAAGCATATCTCCAGAACTTATTCATCTTGCAGAACTTTTTTTTTTCCAGAAATGTTATACCTGTTGAATAACATCCCTGTCTTGTACCTGTCTTCTCTCCTTTGTTAGCTCAGTGTTGTATAGTGATGCTTCAGATGTTTTGTAGTTTTGGCATAAGGACACAGCCTACACAACCCACGTTCCTCCCCCCCCCCCCCCCCCCCCCCCCCCCCCCCCCCCCCC
>NW_019154096.1:20536408-20695740 GCF_002288905.1 Enhydra lutris kenyoni
CCCCCCCCCCCCCCCCACTCCATCCCCGGAGCTCACTCAGCGCGTTGCTGATCCGGGAGAGAGCACTTCTGTCCAAATAAGGTGGATCTTAGACCGCTAGAAACCAGCCTGCACCCAAGGGGCCTCTGACCCAGTTTTCTTCCTCTCCTGCCCCCACCCAGCCTCTTGACCTTTGCAGACCCTTCTCGTGGTCCTTACTGCTGTCACAATCAGCATGATTGTATAGCGTTCAGTTAGATCATTGACATACCGAGAGTTATATTAAAGCAGAATGCACAAATGAAAAAAAAAAACCTCTTTCAGTGTTTCACTATTGACTATGATGTTACCTGTAGGCTTGTCATATGTAGCCTTTATCATGCTAGGTACATTCCTTCGTTATCTAGTTCGTTGAGTTTTTATCATGAAAATATATTTAAATATTTTCAAATGCTTTCTCTGCATCTATTCAGTTGATCATGTGAATTTTATCCTTTATTAATGTGGTGTACTACACTAATTGATTTGTATATATTAAAACCATCCTTGAATCCCAAGTTTTATCCCACAGGTAATGTGCCTGTGAGTTTGAAGAAACAGTTGCTGCTCTGAGTCCTTACAGACTGGTATCAATAAAGAAAGACTTTCGCCAAGCACTTAGCTGACTCTGGGAGCCTCTCAAAAACTTTTCTGTGGATGTGCATGTTCCTCTCCTCTCCATTCCTTCTTGTATGCTTTTTCCCAATGTCACAAAATCATACTGGCCATAGTAAACCATCTGTTCCTTTTCCCTAGGGACCACACAATGGGTGAACACTCAACACCTCTCTGTCCCTCCTGATGGACAAGTCTCAGGGTTGAGGGGACTTCTCTCAACACTAGAGAACCATGTTAGCTTCTGAGAGCCACCTACCTCTTTTTTCCTGGGATAGTGCATTGAAATTCTAGAATTTTGTGTGAAATCTACCCTTCTCTCTCTCTCTCTTTTTAGAAGGAGACGTCTCAAAATCATGCACCTTCTTCCAACTTTGCAGTGCTATGTCACTACCGAAAGCTGCCGACCCCATTTCTTTGTTCTTAGCTATCTCTGGGTGTCATAAATACCATTTCCCTCAGCATTCTGTGTGAGATGAGACAGTAGCAGGTATGTCTGGTGGTGCACCAAGATTAGATGCACACTTCACTCTTTCCTCCCCTTAGAGAGAAATAGTGGGCACAGGGATCTCTTAGTGTCGATCTATGCTGCCTTGGGTATGGGCTGAAACCAGTAAAATGAAATTGCTCTTCACATCCATTTCAATGTGGCTATTCTCAGGTTTGTGCTCATCTAGTCACTGCAACTTCGTAGCTGGATTCTGGATTTTTGATAAAGGCATTTTGATCAGTATAGTGTTATTAAATGAGTGCTTCTCTGGGGGGCTGAGGGCTAGGACTTCCTATTCTGCCACCTCACTGATGTCACAACCTCAAATCTAACTCCTTGTCTGCTCTTCAAATAAGGACAGAGTCAGGGAGATATCTGTAGTGAGATATTTATGATAAAAATAAGAGAAAATGATGCTTAATTTATTTTATGACATTATGCCATCAATATGGTTTTGATAGATGTTTATTTTAATCTGCTTTAAATCTGCTGATAGCCTCTACTCCAGGCTTTTGACAAACACTAATTGAAATTCACTCCAATCATTAGGACAAAAAGTATTTTTCCTCCCAAAGCTCAGCTTTGAGGTAGAGTAACATCTCTGAAAACACAATCACCATATACCCTGGTGAGTGAAAAAACTCACTCACTTTCTTATAATTCCATCTCAATTACATGCATGCATACAAATTTTTAAATGCCCCCTCTGAAAATACCAGAACTTTGAACCTGGAAAGATCACATTGCCACCATATTTTCCAGGTCTAATTGGTTATTTTAATTATCAGAGTATGGTAGTATAAGTGGTATTGTACAATTACAATGATTCTGTGATCATAAAGACTGAACCCACATGTCTGGAAACACATAGATGGAAATCTAAGGATAGTAAACATCAACACGGAAGAAAAAGTCATGAGTTCATAAGACCCTAAATGTTCTTACATTTTCTGGTCTTCAAGATATAGGAGTTTGATCTTTGAGTTTCTGTATAAGACATTCCCACCTTATCCCAATTAAGCACTGACAAACACTGTTATGGACCAATGGTTTCCTAGAACATCTGAGATGCTTCAGTCGAGCACATGGTAAGGAAATGGGATTTTAGTTTCCATTGTGCTGAAACCAGCAGACAAATCAATTCCATCTGTTTGTACAGAAGCCGGCTATATCTGTTATTGAACAGTAGTATACTCAGTGATTTCACTGAGGATGGTATTTTTAAAAAAGAAAAAAAAAAGATGCTAGGGAAAAAGTATGTTTTTGGAAGTGAAATCTATTTTTTTGTTGTTGTTAATATGAATTTAATCACCAAATTTCATTTTCTCAATTCTATTATGAAAATCCATTCTGGGGGAAAAAAAAAAGAAGAAAATCCATTCTGAACAGACCCAGTAATTAGGAAATTAAAGTACGACCATAACCAGTTTTAAAAATTTTTTTGGTTCAGATTTTAAATATTTTACTTATTCAATATGTTAAAAAAAACTGTGCAATAAAATTTCTTCTAAGATATACCTCTCTGCCCAAACTATATATATATATTTAAAGATTTTATTTATTTATTTGACAGAGAGAGAGAGAGATCACAAGTAGGCAGAGAGGCAGGCAGAGAGAGGGGGAAGCAGGCTCACCGCTGAGCAGAGAGCCTGATGTGGGGCTCGATCCCAGGACCCTGAGATCATGACCTGAGCCAAAGGCAGAGGCTTAACCCACTGAGCCACCCAGGCACCCCCGCCCAAACTATATTTAAAAGGCTAATTCCTTCACCCACTCAACTGTCTACTCCTCCACTCCAAATCCACTCCTACCAACCTCTGCCCCACATCCACTTCATCCTCACTCTGTCAAATATGTAAAGTAGACTCTCTTCTAAACTGACAAATATTAGGATTATAGTTTATTCCATAAAGAGTAGTTTGCTCTTCAGTATACATAGAACTTCACGTATTTATTTTTCTACAAAGTAGGTATTTCTGGAAGTCTTCAAATAATGTCTCTATCATTTTTGTGTGTGTGTCCTGAGATGGTATCATTATTGGTTCCACCTTTCTGGAAGTCAAGCTATACATTTATACTCTGGAAGAAAAAAAAAATCATAAAAAGTAAACTGTTAGCAGAACACTGAGTGCCCGTTCTTACCCTGACTGAGCTTCTCTATCCTCAACCCGTGTGGTTCAGCACTGTCTGAGAATAGCTGAATCCTGATGGAGTTCTTGGCTTTTGTCATCACCACATTTGCAAGTGTTCTGTGTTTCCAAGAATTTACTTCCTTTCCCTCCCTTCCCATACTTAATGTAGTCAAGATGTTCATAATTTATCAATATGCTTTTGAGAAATGTAAGTTCACCATTTAATATTAGTAGTAGTTGGTGAGGTTATAAGTGTTGGTCTAGTTGAAAAGACATACATAGAAACAGATATTTTCAACCTATGAAAAGCAAGTTGAGATTCTATAGGTTACAAAAGGAGCACTTTTGCTAGTTGTTACTGGTTTGAGGGTAACCAAGAGGACCTTAATGTTCCCCTCAATTTGACAAAACTTCAGACAACTTCCTTTTTCATTATAAGCCCCTGACTTTCTTTCTGTTATCATATTGTCCTTAGAAAAATAGCACCCGCTCCTCTCAAAAAAGAAAGAAAATAGCACCCTGTCTCCCTGTCTCCTGGCAGGGGTGGGAGCCTGACTTAGATCAACAGCAATTAGCCAGCACAGATGGCCTAATCATATTGATTAACCTTTGCCATATTAAAAAAAAAACATATATAGGGACGACTGGTAGATGGAGAAGTAGCAGGCTGAGACTACTTCAGGTAGCGGGAGATCAGCTAGATAGCTTATCTAAAGATTGCAAACACCTACAAATCCAATGGGAGATCGAAGAGAAGAACAGCAACTCTAGAAACAGAAAATCAACCACTTTCTGAAAGGTAGGACTGGCGGAGAAGTGAATCCAAAGCGACGGGAAGATAGACCGCGGGGGGAGGGGCCGGCTCCCGGCAAGCGGCGGAGCAACGGAGCACAAAATCAGGACTTTTAAAAGTCTGTTCCGCTGAGGGACATCGCTCCAGAGGCTTAACCCGGGTGAAGCCCACGCAGTGTCAGCGTGGCCTCAGGTCCCGCAGGGTCTCAGAAGGATCGGGGGTGCCTGAGTGTCGCAGAGCTTACAAATATTAGAAAGGGGAAGCCAGCTACAGAGACAGAGCCAAGGAGTAAGCTCTAAGCTCGGGATTACCTTGAACCGGTCGCAGGCTCGGTCAGCTCGGAGCGCGGCCAGAGGCCAGGGTGACTGGAGTAATTGGGCGCTGTTCTCTGAGGGCGCACTGAGGAGTGGGGCCCCGGGCTCTCGGCTCCTCCGGGCCTGAGACCAGGAGGCCGCCATCTTCATTCCCACCCTCCGGAACTCTACGGAAAGCGCTCAGGGAAAAAAAGCTCCCGAAAGAAAACCCAATTACTCAGACCGGCCCCGGGTAAGGGCAGTGCAACTCCGTCTGCGGCAAAGACGCTTGAGAATCGCTACAACAGGCCCCTCCCCCAGAAGATAAACAAGAAACCCAGCCAGGACCAAGTTCGCCTACCAAGGAGAGCAGTTTCAATACCAAGGAGAGCAGCGGAATTCCAGAGAAGGAGAAAGCAAAGCATGGAACTCATGGCTTTCTCCCCATGATTCTTTAGCCTTGAAGTTAATTTAATTTTTTTTTCATTTCTTTTTCAATTTATTTTTCTTCTGCTAAATTTTTTTTAACTTTTACCCTTTTCTTTTTTAACGTTTTTTAACTAGTTTATCTAATATATATATATTTTTCTTTTTATATTTTTTCTTTATTGGTTTTCTTTTTTTTAATTGTTTCTTTTTTTTCTTTTCTTTTTTTTTCTTTTTTTTCTTTCTGAACCTCTTTTTATCCCCTTTCTCCCCCCTCACAATTTGGGATCTCTTCTGATTTGGCTAAAGCATATTTTCCTGGGGTTGTTGCCACCCTTTTAGTATTTCACTTGCTCCTTCATATACTCTCATCTGGACAAAATGACAAGGCGGAAAAATTCACCACAAAAAAAAGAACAAGAGGCAGTACCAAAGGCTAGGGACCGAATCAATCCAGACATTGGTAATATGTCAGATCCAGAGTTCAGAATGACGATTCTCAAGGTTCTAGCCGGGCTCGAAAAAGGCATGGAAGATATTAGAGAAACCCTCTCAGGAGATATAAAAGCCTTTTCTGGAGAAATAAAAGAACTAAAATCTAACCAAGTTGAAATCAAAAAAAGCTATTAATGAGGTGCAATAAAAAAATGGAGGCTCTCACTGCTAGGATAAATGAGGCCTAAGAAAGAATTAGCGATATAGAAAACCAAAACAGAGAATAAAGAAGCTGAGCAAAAGAGGGAGAAACAGCTACTGGACCACGAGGGGAGAATTCGAGAGATAAGTGACACCATAAGACAAAACAACATTAGAATAATTGGGATTCCAGAAGAAGAGGAAACAGAGAGGGGAGCAGAAGGTATATTGGAGAGAATTATTGGAGAGAATTTCCCCAATATGGCAAAGGAAACAAGCATCAAAATCCAGGAGGTTCAGAGAAACCCCCTCAAAATCAATAGGAATAGGTCCACACCCCGTCACCTAATAGTAAAATTTACAAGTCTTAGTGACAAAGAGAAGATCCTGAAAGCAGCCAGGGAAAAGAAGTCTGTAACGTACAATGGTAAAAATATTAGATTGGCAGCAGACTTATCCACAGAGACCTGGCAGGCCAGAAAGAGCTGGCATGATATATTCAGAGTACTAAACGAGAAAAACATGCAGCCAAGAATACTATATCCAGCTAGGCTATCATTGAAAATAGAAGGAGAGATTAAAAGCTTCCAGGAAAAACAAAAACTGAAAGAATTCGCAAATACCAAACCAGCTCTACAGGAAATAGTGAAAGGGGTCCTCTAAGCAAAGAGAGACGCTAAAAGTAGTAGATCAGAAAGGAACAGAGACAATATACAATAACAGTCACCTTACAGGCAATACAATGGCACTAAATTCATATCTCTCAATACTTACCCTGAATGTGAATGGGCTAAATGCCCCAATCAAAAGACACAGGATATCAGAATGGATAAAAAAACAAAACCCATCTATATGTTGCCTACAAGAAACTCATCTTAAACCTGAAGACACCTCCAGATTTAAAGTGAGGGGGTAGAAAAGAATTTACCATGCTAATGGACATCAGAAGAAAGCAGGAGTGGCAATCCTTATATCAGATCAATTAGATTTTAAGCCAAAGACTATAATGAGAGATGGGGAAGGACACTATATCATACTCAAAGGAACTGTCCAACAAGAAGATCTAACAATTTAAATATCTGTGCCCCTAACGTGGGAGCAGCCAACTATATAAACCAATTAATAACAAAATCAAAGAAACACATCAACAATAATACAATAATAGTAGGGGACTTTAACACTCGCCTCACTGAAATGGACATATCATCCAAGCAAAAGATCAACAAGGAAATCAAGGCCTTAAATGACACACTGGACCAGATGGACAGCACAGATATATTCAGAACATTTCATCCCAAAGCAACAGAATACACATTCTTCTCTAGTGCACATGGAACATTCTCCAGAATAGATCACATCCTCGGTCCTAAACCAGGACTCAACCGTTATCAAAAGATTGGAATCATTCCCTGCATATTTTCAGACCACAATGCTCTGAAGCTAGAACTCAATCACAAGAGGAAATTTGGAAAGAACCCAAATACATGGAGACTAAACAGCATCCTTCTAAAGAATGAATGGGTCAACCAGGAAATTAAAGAAGAATTGAAAAAATTAATGGAAACAAATGATAATGAAAACACAACGGTTCAAAATCTGTGGGACACAACAAAGGCAGTCCTGAGAGGAAAATATATAGCAGTACAAGCTTTTCTCAAGAAACAAGAAAGGTCTCAGGTACACAACCTAACCCTACACCTAAAAGAGCTGGAGAAAGAACAAGAGAGAAAGCCTAAACCCAGCAGAAGAAGAGAAATCATAAAGATCAGAGCAAAAATCAATGAAATAGAAACCAAAAAAACAATAGAACAAATCAACGAAACTAGAAGCTGGTTCTTTGAAAGAATTAATAAGATCGATAAACCCCTTGCCAGACTTATCAAAAAGAAAAGAGAAAAGACCCAAATAAATAAAATCATGAATGAAAGAGGAGAGATCACAGCTAACACCAAAGAAATACAGACAACTATAAGAACATACTATGAGCAACTCTACGCCAACAAATTTGACAATCTGGAAGAAATGGATGCATTCCTAGAGACATATAAACTACCACAACTGAACCAGGAAGAAATAGAAAGCCTGAACAGACCCATAACCAGTAAGGAGATTGAAACAGTCATCAAAAATCTCCAAACAAACAAAAGCCCAGGGCCAGATGGCTTCCCGGGGGAATTCTACCAAATATTTAAAGAACTAATTCCTATTCTCCTGAAACTGTTCCAAAAAATAGAAATGGAGGGAAAACTTCCAAACTCATTTTATGAGGCCAGCATCACCTTGATCCCAAAACCAGACAAGGATCCCATCAAAAAAGAGAACTACAGACCAATATCCTTGATGAACACAGATGCAAAAATTCTCACCAAAATACTAGCCAATAGGATTCCACAGTACATTAAAAGGATTATTCACCACAACCAAGTGGGATTTATTCCAGGGCTGCAAGATTGGTTCAACATCCACAAATCAATCAATGTGATACAACACATTAATAAAAGAAAGAACAAGAACCATATGATACTCTCCATAGATGCTGAAAAAGCATTCGACAGAGTACAGCATCCCTTCTTGATCAAAACTCTTCAAAGTGTAGGGATAGAGGGCACATACCTCAATATTATCAAAGCCATCTATGAAAAACCCACGGCAAATATCATTCTCAATGGAGAAAAACTGAAAGCTTTTCCACTAAGGTCAGGAACACGGCAGGCATGTCCGTTATCACCACTGCTATTCAACATAGTACTAGAAGTCCAAGCCTCAGCAATCAGACAACAAAAGGAAATTAAAGGCATCCAGATCGGCAAAGAAGAAGTCAAACTATCACTCTTCGCAGATGATATGATACTATATGTGGAAAACCCAAAAGACTCCACTCCAAAACTGCTAGAACTTGTACAGGAATTCAGTAAAGTGTCAGGATATAAAATCAATGCACAGAAATCAGTTGCATTTCTCTACACCAACAACAAGACAGAAGAAAGAGAAATTAAGGAGTCCATCCCATTTACAATTGCACCAAAAACTATAAGATACCTAGGAATAAAACTAACCAAAGAGACTAAGAATCTATACACAGAAAACTATAAAGTACTCAAGAAAGAAATTGAGGAAGACACAAAGAAATGGAAAAATGTTCCATGCTCCTGGATTGGAAGAATGAATATTGTGAAAATGTCTATGCTACCTAAAGCAATCTACACATTTAATGCAATTCCTATCAAAGTGCCATCCATTTTTATCAAAGAAATGGAACAAATAATCCTAAAATTTATATGGAACCAGAAAAGACCTCAAATAGCCAAAGCAATATTGAAAAAAAAAAGCCAAACTTGGTGGCATCACAATTCCGGACTTCAAGCTCTATTACAAAGCTGTCACCATCAAGACAGCATGGTACTGGCACAAAAACAGACACATAGATCAATGGAACAGAATAGAGAGCCCAGAAATAGACCCTCAACTCTATGGTCAACTAATCTTCGACAAAGCAAGAAAGAATGCCCAATGGAAAAAAGACAGCCTCTTCAATAAATGGTTTTGGGAAAATTGGACAGCCACATGCAGAAAAATGAAATTGGATCATTTCCTTACACCACACACGAAAATAGACTCAAAATGGATGAAGGATCTCAATGTGAGAAAGGAATCCATCAAAATCCTTGAGGAGAGCACAGGCACAACCTCTTTGACCTCAGCCACAGCAACATCTTCCTAGGAACATCGCCAAAGGCAAGGGAAGCAAGGGCAAAAATGAACTATTGGGATTTTATCAAGATCAAAAGCTTTTGCACAGCAAAGGAAACAGTTAACAAAACCAAAAGACAACTGACAGAATGGGAGAAGATATTTGCAAATGACATATCAGATAAAGGGCTAGTGTCCAAAACCTATAAAGAACTTAGCAAACTCAACACCCAAAGAACAAATAATCCAATCAAGAGATGGGCAGAAGACATGAACAGACATTTCTACAAAGAAGACATCCAGATGGCCAACAGACACATGAAAAAGTGCTCCACATCACTCAGCATCAGGGAAATACAAATCAAAACCACAATGAGATACCACCTCACACCACTCAGAATGGCTAAAATTAACAAGTCAGGAAATGACAGATGCTGGCAAGGATGCGGAGAAAGGGGAACTCTCCTACACTGTTGGTGGGAATGCAAGCTGGTGCAACCAACTGTGGAAAACAGCATGGAGGTTCCTCAAAATGTTGAAAATAGAACTACCCTATTACCCAGCAATTGCAGTACTGGGTATTTATCCTAAAGATACAAACGTAGTGATCCGAAGGGGCACGTGCACCCGAATGTTTATTGCAGCAATGTCTACAATAGCCAAACTATGGAAAGATCCTAGATGTCCATCAACAGACGAATGGATACAGAAGAAGTGGTATATATACACAATGGAATACTATGCAGCCATCAAAAGAAATGAAATCTTGCCATTTGCGATGACATGGATGGAACTAGAGGGTATCATGCTTAGCGAAATAAGTCAATCGGAGAAAGACAACTATCACATGATCTCCCTGATATGAGGGAGAGGAGATGCAACATGGGGGGTTAAGGTGGTTGGAGAAGAGTAAATGAAACAAGATGGGATTGGGAGGGAGACAAACCATAATTGACTCTTAATCTCACAAAACAAACTGAGGGTTGATGGGGGGAGGGGATTTGGGAGCGGGGGGGTGGGATTATGGACATTGGGAAGGGTATGTGCTATGGTGAGTGCTGTGAAGTGTGTAAACCTGGCGATTCACCAACCTGTACCCCGGGGATAAAAATATATTATATGTTTATAAAAAATAAAATTAAAAAAAGAAAAAAAAACATATATATATATATTTTAATGTAGACAAGCTTTTAAGAAATTTTACATCTCACTTTATAGGCCTTACAAAAATGCATTTCTTTAGCCCCCACATCTCAATTTGTAATACATCCCTTTGCTCTGGCCCTTTTTAAATAGAACACAGTGTAAATATTAAATATTCCAAGGGTTGTTCATACTGGTCTTTTCCTGGGGGATAAACTTCTGGGACATGACTGCAAAAAGCAGTCTTAAACAATTTACTCCTTAGATTTGAACTCTCTGCCTCGAGGAATCTCTGTTTTGATTCCTCCCTCCAATACCATACCAGCCCTCGGAGAATATTGTTGTCCCTTTCTCCCTTTTCCCAAATGAACCAAAAGCTAAATGTTCTTTTTTTCTCATCAAATGAAAGACATTTTATATTGCACATGCTCCATGGAAAGCAAAAGGAAAACTGATGAGAACAACAAAAAGTTAAACAGGAAATAGTCATTAATGTTTGTATTTTTTAACATTTATAAAGCATGTAGAAATTAATTGCTCTCATTGAAGATAAATAATCTATAACTCTTCCTCATTCTTGGTCTTCCTCTTGTCTCTTCATATGGTCCAGAGAATCTTCCATTAAACTGCGGATCTCAGAGAAATGCCAATTAAAAACTATTGACCTAGAAGATTGGGGTCACAGTGGTTATCAAACAGCATGATGCTGGAAATCATTGGACATCATTTGAAAATGAAAATTCTGATATAGGGAATCCACAGACCATTATGAGAATTGAAGAGTGGACCAGATCTTAACTGCCAGGGAAAGTCATGAGAATTCTTATCTTAAAATTTCAAGGCTCAATTTATCCCTCTCAGGGGAAAACATTCAAAGTTAAAATTGACTAAGCGAAAGTAGACAGCTGCAAAAATCACTAATTAGTTAAATTAGGCTCTTCAAATGGTTAGCAAGTTCATCTTCAAGTCTGCTAAATAGTGCCTATTTCTCATTTTGAGATTCAGAGATCTTACAGTACTGTCTTTTCTAACATTAAAAGAATTACTTTGGAAATATAATTAAGACATCTAACAAAGAACAAGAATCCTTTATTCTTCTCCCAGCCTCCTTTTCTTGGCTTTTTAAACAAATGTTGTTGACAGTTGGCTTGCCATCTGTTCCAGCAGGGCAAAGTGTAAAAGTTTATGATATTTTTCAATGGAAGCAGTTGATTATAGATAACATTATTTTCAGAAAATATGTCTGTTAATGTCTCATTAAAACATTAACCAACAAAGCAGTTGGTCTGAAAAGAAACCTCAAGAATAGAGCTGGCACATTAGTTCCCAAGGTATTCACAATTTTGTTTTTCATGTTAAGGCTACTTCAACTTCAAAACATGTGATTGGGCAAAGGGAAGGGGTAGTGGAATGGCAGGTATCTCTAACTTTCCAGTCCTAAAATTCTGACTGCATAGGCTAAGGCCTAGCTGGCTATTATTATTATATGTAATATTATTATAAAGTGGAATAATGACAACTGGCAAACTGTTATAGGATGAGTTCTTTGGTCAACAAAAGAGAAAATGGAAAGCATGTTGTAATGTCTTCCATCTTTCAATGATTGGTAGCATGCATTATTTATTTTGAATAGTGTGGAAAATTTGTGCAATGAATCCACAGTAGTTTACTTCCCTGATCTGGTTTTTTTTGTTTGTTTGATTTTTGTTTTTGTTTTTGTTTTTTTTCCACTTGTAAAATGGGAATGACCACATTCACCATACCATTCTTGGCACATAGTGCCCTCATTCTTCCATCAGGAGAGAACCCAATGAATCAGCCTTACTTATCTTTCCAGTAGATACTAAGATATGTGCTCATAGCTCCAGTCCCATCTACATGATGTCAGGAAGTCCACAAAGTCATGTGGTGGGACTCCGGTTAGGGGGCAAATCATGTGAAGGTGAAATTTACTTCAATGCATCCCAGTGGAACAGACACTGGGAAGATTTTTAACAGATATTAGTACTCAGCCCACCCCATCCATTTCTTTGCATAATTAACTATTAACCCTCCCCCCATTTTTAGTTTTTTAAAATAATATAAGTATGAAATTATTGGTATGGAAGGACTTGAAAAAAAATCCATTCTCACTATCAAACCAACCTAGACTAATGCATTTGTCCAATTTTTCACATCTTTATGTAACTTTCCCCATAACAATTTTCTCTCTCATATAGAAAAATCTTAAAACCATGGTCTCATTTTAGGGTAAAAATGTGATTCTTCTCATTCTGTTATCAGTACTATTCTTCTCATCCTGTTATCAGTGCAGACAGTGGACAATTTTCATTGCAGGGCACCAAGCAAGATTTCAAAGTGGATTCCTTACCCTTAGTTAATCATAAAATAAGTATTTCTCTTTCTTTAAGTGCCCTCCTAGCCATCAGGGATTGTGCCAAAGGAAACCACACCCCTGAGAGCCACTGCTCTCTCTCTGGGAAGTCTCTACTTGAATGAAGAACATTAGTACTTTGCCCTCCAAGTTGCTTGCTTCTCTCCAGAATGAAAACTCAATTCCTTTCATCTTTCCTGTCAGGCTTTCTTTTCCATGCCTTTAAAATTATTTTTCTCGATACACTATTGAGGAATAGGTTGGTTATATTAATTGTATGTTAAAGCTAAATGTTATAAACATGCAATTAATATAACCAACCTATTCCTCAATAGTGTATGGAGAAAAATAATTTTAAAGTGTTCTCTTCCCTTTCATGATCTCCAAACTCAGAAAATATTGTGTTTTTATACAGTAATACTATTTTCCCTAATTAAAAATAGTACTTATGTTGTGAATCTCCTGTAATGGATATTGTTCAAGGCAAAGCAAGGTTGTTTAACTTCTGTTCCTGTTGACCTTCTGTGTATGGTTTATTTACTGAACAAATACAAATCAGAGACACTTAGTCTTCATTAAAGCTGGTTAGCTCAACAAAAGTAATAATAATTAAAAAGAAATCTGATAACAATAGAAGTGAGGAAAAGAAATCAAAATTTATTACTCTGTTAATGTCCTAGCACTTCCTAATGAAGACAAAGTAACCTCTTCCTGCCCAACCAAAGGTCAATGTTAACTTGAATCTCCTCTATATATGTTCTTGGTACCTATAAAGACCTTGAGACACTTAAAGAAATACCTTGTGTGTTATTATATCAAGTCTAATGACACTTTAAATCTTACTTCTAATGCCATGTAACCAAAATATAATGTGAGGATGGACTTAAAATTGTTTTTTATTCAGTCTTCACCAATGTAGACCTGCTGCTCTTATATCATTATAACTCAATTCCAACATAATACCCTAATCTACCTCAAATACCTTAAATACCTTTGAAATTGTTTAGACCTGAAGAACATACACAAACATTGAACAATGCCCTCTAAAAACAGGAGGAAGACATAGAACATGTGAGTGGGACAGAGAGGAGTAGTGCCTGTGTCTCATTAAAAGGAAACTTCTAATTTTTAGTCTAAATGTTTTAATATTGTTTAAATTCTTTTACAGTAATACTATATCAATGCATCATTTTGTATAATTTAAAAATAATGTAAGCTGATACTTTTGAAAAACATTAACAATCTTTAATGGCTCATAAACAAAAAATAAAAATCACCAAGACTGGATTAAGATTTTTACTTAAATAAAACATCCATTAATCCTAGATATTTGCATTTTCCCTTATTTCCTAGTATACCTTTATGTAAGTTGAAAATTAACAGAAAAAATTATTTTGGATGTACCTGCATTTCCCAAAATGTCCAACATTAAGGGTCACATTACTGGAAGCAATAGGAAAAAATAATCAATATATATATATAATATATCTATGTATATATATATATAGATATATGCCAAATTGATCACCAAAAACTAAATAACAAAAGCCCTGGCCACATCATCTGATTATTTGAGCTATTTGCATTAGCAGCTGGCTTAATTTCAAGACTGAGTCTGTCAATTTCACATTTTTCTGTCTCAGGCCATATAGCTCTCTTTCCTTTTTTTTTTTTTTTTTTTTCCTTTTTCTTTTCTTTCTTTTTTTTTTAAGGAAATATTATTACTGGAAACTTTAAAATACTGCCTAATAAAAATGATTTTTTTTTAATTTTTACTATTTCCACACCATTTAACTGAGAGGAATGCCAGTATGCCATCAAAACAATAAACGAATCACCGCCTTTAACTCAGAATACTCCCTGCCACAAAACTCACTCAACAGGTGCTCCATAGAACACTGATGACATCCAATGGTCAAATAAATGATTTGCAGGGGTTTAGCTGCTCAGTAGCAGGACCTTCCCTCCCGTGGGATAGCTCTTGGCACTACCCACCTGTGTTATCTTCTCCATATGGAGATCAAGTACATACAATCTTCCTCTATGGAGGCAGGCATGGAGAAACCAGAAGGAAACAATGGAAAATGAAAACAGTAATCTCCTTTGAGTTATCTTGCAAAGCCAACCCCTGAAGGAGAAGGTTCTTTAGGGAAGCCCTTTGGAGAATCTAATTTATGTAGATGTATCTATGCTTCAGTCATGTTTGGTTTGAAAGCTTCTCTAGATGATAATTTTTTTTTAAATCCAAGGATCTCATGCTTCAGGTTAAAAATGTTTTTAAGAAATTTAAAATAATACTGTAATAAATCCCAAAGGCTATTATAAAAGACCCATTTCTTGTGGTGGTTGAATTCTGTTCCCTGGTTTTGTTACAGTTAAATCATTTCTACTAACTCTGATAAAGCTATTGCCAACTTCCCGAATGACTGTTATTATATCAATTTCTTCTTGGTTCATAACCTGCTTCATTGCCATTATCTCAAAGGTGGCTTGTGACAAGAATGAAGAATGAATCAAGAGTGAATCAAGAATGAAGAAAGAAGAATGGTTTGGGTAGTTCCTTTATGCCTGTTCTGTGACTATTCTCTGTGCTTTACCCTCACACCTTTGCTTACTCTGATCCTTAAGACTGAACTCATATCATTTAACTTCCACCAGATCATTATATTCATACCATAAGCCATAATTCAATATTTTAATACAGTCTTCTTGAATCAATCTATTTGAAATTATGTATCTTTTTCTAGGGTGAAGGACAGCTTTGTTTCTCACTTTGAACTAGTCTCTGTGACATTGTACAGAGATAGGTAGATGGAGGATAGACAAATGGATAAGTAGATGTTAGAGATAGAGACAGAGAGAGTTAAATAAGATATCAATTTCCAGCATAGTTTGAAGAGTTTTGAGAACAGGAACCAGATACTATCCATGCCAGAGTCTTCCACAGTAATATCCGAGTACCTGATTTTCAGTAGGTACTCAATTCATATTTCTTTAATTCACATCTTCATATTATTATATAGAACTTTCTAATCTCAACTCATATTTTCTAATCAGCAAAATTAACATATTCGTTCATTTCTTCCTGTTTTTAACACTTTTTTTTAAGATTTTATTTATTTATTTGACAGACAGAGATCACAAGTAGGCAGAGAGGCAGGCAGAGAGAGAGGGGAAGCAGGCTCCCTGCTGAACAGAGAGCACGATGCGGGGCTCGATCCCAGGACCCTGAGATCATGACCTGAGCCGAAGGCAGAGGCTTAACCCACTGAGCCACCCAGGTGCCCCTGTTTTTAACACTTTTTAAATCAGCTTTTAGGATACCACAATTTCATTTTCCATTTTATTCCCTGGCCATCATTTTTATTATTATTTGGTTTCTGTGTATCTCTACAACTTCCAAAGATGAGGGACTGAAGCTTTGATGTTCTCTACAGACATTCGCTTCTTTGGGAATCTCATCCCCGAATGGTATTAAATTCCATCTCTGTTCTGATGAATATCAAAATTATATTTCTAGGCCAAACCTTACTTCAAAGCCAGATAGTTCTAATCTGAACCCTTGATCTTCACCTTGAATCATTTTTCTTCTATTACCATTTTGAGAATAGTAACTGGCATTTTTACCTTCCAGATGCTCAGGCCAGAAACCTTGATCCTTGCCTTTTATGCTTCATTCATGATACACATTGTCCAGTCCTGTCAGCCCACCTTTTTTTGACACCTTGTCCAAACACCATAATGTTTAATGTGGATTATTGAAATAAAACTCCAAATTGTCTTTCTCCTTCTGCTCTTGTGTCCATTCAGTCTATTCTCAGTATGATAGTCAGAGAGATGCTTTAAAATATAAGCCAGATTGGGTCAATCTTCAGGTCAGAATCCTTCAGTGAATTATCTTAATCAAGAAAAAAGCCAGAGCCCTACAAGGCCCTGTACAGTCTAATCTCCTAAGCCCCATCTCCTTCGACTTCTCTCATTTTCTTCCCCTCAACCTTATCGGCTTCCATTCCAAGCAGCTCCTACCTCAGGGCCTTTGCATTGCTTTTTCATCTTCCTAGAATTCTCTTCTTCCAGAAGTCCTTTTGTCTCCTTTTCCAGATATTACCATTTGAAGTATTCATTATTGTCTGTCTCTCCCCGATAACCAGAAAAATCTGTGTTGTTGTTTTTAATGAAAAACAGTAACGATTACCCTTAACACCTACAATAGCATACCACAAACAGAAGGCACTTAATACATATTTCTTTCATGAAAGAACTAATGAAGAAGTGATTCAAACCACAAAACTGTTCAGCTTTCCCTTGTGTTTTGAATAGCAGATTAGAATGAAGAGCCATGATACGCACTGTTCTCAAGACATGCTCAAAACAGCTACTTTGAAACAGAGAATGGATGCATCTAACTCTGTAATTTAAAATTAGGCATCCTTGGGGCGCCTGGGTGGCTCAATGGGTTAAGCCTCTGCCTTCAGCTTAGGTCATGGTCTCAGGGTCCTGGGATCCAGCCTCACATCAGGCTCTCTGCTCAGCAGGGAGCCTTCTTCCCCCTCTCTCTCTGCCTGCTGCTCTGCCTACTTGTGATCTCTCTCTCTCTGTCAAATAAATAAATAAAATCTTTAAAAATAAATAAATAAAATTATATTAAGCATCTTTTCCAAAATCTAGACCAAGTTAATCTATAGCTAATAGATTAAATCTGTAATGGGTTATGCAATTATATAAGTGATACTGTATAAACCTATATTGTCATACATGAGACATATTCCATTATATTTTGTTACAGGAAAAATGTGATTATAAAGGTTATATATAGCCATTTTTCTTTGAGGAATGAAATAGGAGGAAAGGAACAAAACATTTGAGGATATAGACTAATATATTATCAGAAATTATCTCTGAGTAGTAGAGTCATTTTCTTTTTTTTTAAGATTTTATTTATTTATTCATTTGACAGAGAGAGATCACAAGTAGGCAGAGGCAGGCAGAGAGGTGTGGGGGAAGTTCACAAATCTTGGAAATGAGCTATGTTCATCAGAAAAAAGGCAGAGAAACCAAAAGCTTATGACTGAAAACACTTATGGCTTTCTCAGGTCTGGACTACTGTTTCCCTTATTTAAAGAATGTTGAAGGGTATGGATGGTTGAACAGGGCTTTATTCTTGAAATAAACTGAAAAGATACTATGTTTTAATTTTTCTTCATTTGGAATTCATGTTGGACTTCACCCTACTTCACTTAATACATTTTCTTCTACTTTCTGCTTTCAGTGGAAGGGGTTAGAAGTTAACACAATTTTTTAGGCATCCGAGAGTTAAGAAATTCACCCCTTATCTCTGTCTACTTCACTGCTATAGAAATGGCTGTATTTCTTGTCTGTTCCATAGATCCCTCCCTCAAATAAACAAACAAATAAACAAATGTTCTGCCCAAAAAGAAAAGAAAACAAAACAAAATGTGAATAAAGTCACTAATAACTTTCTGAGAGCTACTTTTTTTTTTTTAAAAAAACCTCATACTTGTCAAGGTAAAACCTGATTATACCACAGAAATAATTCATCTCTAAATAATATTTGAGAACCTGCTTATTTGAACAGCAATAAAGGAAACAACTACTGTTTGCTCCTTTCAAATGAATAGATTTGTTTACAACTCATTTTTCATTTTAAAACAATGTGAAAGTCTATTTAAGATTTTACCCCTTATATTTAATTAACTAGTGAGATGTCATATTAACTAATGAATATTTTCTGGGTGGTATATTTTTCCCCTTTTCATCATTTTTCTGTAAAATGTATTTTTCTCCCTCTCCATACTTAACTTTTTCCCTTTTCCCGTCACAATTTTAACATTTTTCTTTTCATGTCAATAAGTCATTTTAAAGTACTTTTTTATTTTTTAAGTTTATTGACCACACATTTGTTGTTCTTGAGAAATGAAGCACTTTGCTATTCATCACTTGAATCTGTTTGACTGATTAGGTTGTAAATAAGGTAAAATATCAGAGGATTAAAACAAAGAATCCTTTCTTGTATGGAAAGAGAGAGAGACTACCATTGTACTACAAATTGTCTTCAATATCCAAGCTCGTGGAGATGGAGCAGCCCTTATCTGGAACATGGTTTGGCTTAGATTAGAAGGGACATGGTAAAACACAGATTAATTGTTAAAGTTTCTGCCTGAAAATGACACACATCACTGGAGCTCACACTGCATTAGCAAAGTCAAAAGTTTACTCTCAAGTTCAAGAAGACGGGGATATATAATACATGTACAGAAAAAAAATTATTTCATATGTATTTAAATTGTATAAAGTATATATCTTGTATATATCATATATGATATCTCATATATATCATAGATATTCTACTGATAAGCCCATATCAGTATATTTTTCGAAGTCAGAATTTTTCATGTAGATAGCAGCATATATTTGAGCACTAAAATAAACAAAATAGAAGAAAAGTTGGGGTTCAAATCCTCATGTTGGTCTGTACTAGCAGTGGTCTTAGTCAAAATGTAGTCTAAGAACCCTAGTAAATTAGAGATAACAGTATTAGTGTAAAGATCAAATAAGATAATCTGTGGAGGATCTGTCATGCTATCTACCATATGGTAAGTGCTCAACAAACATTGCTCAGTCAACTATTCTCCACAGAGCCTTGGGTTAAAGGCTATAAGGAAAGTCAGTACGAAGATTTTCATGTTGTTCTAGCCATTTAATATCCCACACTCCTCAGGAGACAATGCTTGGCAAAGAAACAAAAAGAATAGGGGCACCTGGGTGGCTCAGTCAGTTAAGCATCTAACTCTTGATTTCAGCTCAGGTTATGATCTCATAGGTCATGAGAGTGAGCCCCACAGCAGGCTCTGTGCTTAGCAGGGAGTCTCTTCTTCTCACTCTCTCTCTGCCCTTCCGTACTCTCTCTTGCTCTCTCTCTAAATTAAATTTTAAAAATCTTAAGGAAAAAAGGGACGCCTGGGTGGCTCAGTTGGTTAAGCAGCTGTCTTCGGCTCAGGTCATGATCCCAGAGTCCTGGGATCGAGTCCCACATCGGGCTCCTTGTTCTGTGGGGAGCCTGCTTCTCCCTCTGCCTCTGCCTGCCACTCTGTCTGCCTGTGCTCGCTTGCTCTCTCTCTCTCTCTGACAAATAAATAAATAAAATCTTAAAAAAAAAAATCTTAAGGAAAAAAAAGGAAACAAAAAGACCATAAAAATCAGAGGTAAGTTGTACAATCTGTTGTACTGATAAGCAATACAATCTGTTCTGGAATCTGACTAGATCACAATGTATCCTTTGACTGTATCTAGTTTTCTCCCAACCAAGTTGCTGAAGACACACTATTTGGTGAAGAATCTTAGGGAGCAAGTCCTTCAGGGTATACTCCCTGGACTTTCACTACCATTTCTTCCAAGTAAATCTGCATTTCCTCCTAGCCTCCCTTTTTTCTTTCCTTTGAATCCCTTCTGGAAGGAAAACTAGAAAGCAGGCCCTTTATAGGTAATTTAAGTTAAAAAGGATTAGGAGTCACAAAACGTCTACAAGAGGGCCCAGATTCAAATATGATGATAAATGTTGGCATCATCCTTTGGCAAAACAACAGAAAGTAGTGGATAGCTAAGGCTAAGGGTTGGTTGACCTTTCTAAAGGCATTCCCATTTAGACTGTTTTAAAATGCAGGCCAAGTAAAATATAAATGAAGGCAGATAGCTTCCAGGTTGCAGACTATGACCTACATCTCGAGTTTCTTATCTTCTGTGCCTCGTCTTGCCTCTGTGAAAGCAGAGAGAGGATGGAAGTCCTAAGATGAAGGGCTTCTGGCTTGGACATAAGCAACCTTAAATTTCATCTACCATTCATATAGAGATTGCACAAAATATTATTTGAAAAATAGTTCTGTGGCTAAAAAGGGAGTCTAGATTATGAAGCTCTCTTATGCAGGGTTTCAAGACTCTCATCTGATTTACTGTAAGTGAAGACTACACTTTCCTTTTCCCAAAGCCCTGCCACAGGTACTCTTTCATATTACTGTCCCAAGAATCTAGTGAGGAAGGAATACCACTTTGGTATTTATGATCAAGAATATGGCTACTTAGAATTTTCATTCAATAGAATAAAACTTTATCAAAGATAAAAGGGAGGTTGAAATGTTCTTCACAGTCAGTGTTTTTACTAAGTCTCTAATGGCCCATTCTTCCCAGAAAAGACCAGATTCTGGAAAGGAAAGACAGAATGTGAAATCAAAGTGTTTGGGGGATGTGGGCTCTTCCTGAGGTCTCAGCAAAAACCATACTCCTGATTAGTAAGACCCGTTGGAATTACTTTCTCACTATCGTCTTATAATTCACAACTTAAGCATGATCTAGTAAATAGAGGTGTTTCCATGGCTTCTGCTTCCCATACTTCTTATCCACACATCTGAGAAGAATTATGGGCTCTGATATTAAAAGATCAAATGATATATGTATTGCCTTTTCTCCTACATCTTGATGTAATGAAAAAAAAAAAGTCTCTTGAATTGGCTATTTCATTCTCAATTGCACCAATTATTTAAAAGTGTCATTTATCTACAGACCCTGCAGCTATATCAGTGCAGCTGGAACTTAATTTAATCCATTTACTTATTTGTTCAATTAACATTCAGTGAACACTTAAAATGTTCTGCCTTTACTGCAGGTGTTCTGAAGTAGTGGGGGAATTGGGACTTCCCAACCAATCCCGGCAAGTATGGACAACATAAGCAGTAAACATTGGAAAATGGGTAGTGCAAAAATGTCGTTGCCACCTGCAGTAATCCAATCTCCAACACGGCTTTTGAGATTCACAGAGAGGTTTTGCTCTTAAGAAATGCATCCTTTGGGGTGCCTGGGTTGCTCAGTGGGTTGAGCCGCTGCCTTCGGCTCAGGTCATGATCTCAGGTTCCTGGGATCGAGTCCCGCATCGGGCTCTCTGCTCACCAGGGAGCCTGCTTCCCCCTCTCACGCTCTGCCTGCCTCTCTGCCTACTTGTGAACTCTGTCTGTCAAATAAATAAATAAAATCTTTAAAAAAAAAAAAAAAAGAAATGCATCCTTTGGAAATATGTATATATATACATACATATATATGTATATCTATGTACTAGTATATATACTAGTTTATGTAGACTTATTTCAGCATTACAGAGTTAAAATATATACAATGGAATCTCATCACTATGACATCACTAGTCATAATCATAAGCAGTAGGTTTGTTATCTCTCTTAGCCTCAATTTTCTCACCATCTGGTAGACTAAGTTGAGTTGCTTTATGGGATTTTTGTGAGGAATAGGATAAGGTATATAAAACATGCAGCACAATGCCTGGTGTGGAAGAACTATTCAGGAATCGGTGTAGGGACAATGAGGACAATGACGATGATGACGAAGCAGTGTGATGATGAGGATGATAACGATGTTACCTGTTATCACATTTCTTTTAAGTGAAGATTAAAAGAAGACGACTTAGCAGTGGAGGAAACAGAGGAGTGAGATATCAAATATTCACTGATAACAAAATAATTTTGCTTTTCAGTTTCTTGTCAAAGGTCACCTATAACTTGGACTCCATTTTAGAGTAGTATATATAGTAGTATATTATATAGTAGTAAATTTTATATATATATAGTATAAATTATATAGTAGTAAATTATATGCAAAGGGATGTCAATCACAATAACTTTGGAAGCGTTGTTGAGAGATGTACAACTCTACCCAAGCAAGATGAGAGCTTAATAAAGCCGAAGAGGATGAAATAGGTATATGGAGGATACAGACACACACACACACTCCATATATATTATAATAGATATTTTTCAATCATGTAGCTCTTCATTGCATGGTTACTGTGAACCAGGAACTGCCCTAAATATTTTGTGTGCATAATTGCAATTAATCTTTATACATTTTTTTTTTTTTCCACAGAGGAACTGGAAATCGTGTTTCTAGCCCACCTGAGAGAGCTAGAGAGCCCTTGTTCAGAGATGAGCAGAGTTGGTGGTACAGACAAGACAAAGGCTTGAACAGAGAAATGACTCCAAAGCAGAGGCTGTGAGGACCCATCTCACACAACTTATACTTAAGGAATTGTGCCTCCTGCTCAGTTTGAACGATTTCTGCCATAATCCACAAAATGAGTAGCAGAAATCCCATGTACTTTATTCATTCATAAATATGCAATTTAAGGACTTTGTTTCCCTTCAGAAGAAGAATATGTCAGGCTTGCATGTGGGAGGAAAGCCCTGGGGTGGTGGAAGGGCTCTGCGCAGTGGCCAAGCTGCCTTGAGGAGACTTGAGGGAACTGCCTCTTGTCCTATTTGCCCTTGAAGGAACTATGAGCGCAGAGATTGTGTAGTCCCTAGTTTATCTTCTCCACCATGATCATCTGGGACCTGACTACTTCTCTGACTTCCTCTCCTCCCAGGTCTACTCTCATGTTCTCCACCAACCTGCTTCCAGAATACTGTGTGCTGGGTTCCCTGTCCCACAGGAGCTCTGTATAGGCTATTGACTCTGTTTATGACCCTCTTCCATCCCACTGCACCTGGTGAACTCCTGCATACTCCTCTGATTTCAGCCTAAGTCTCACTTCCTCAGACCAACCTTTTCAGATTTTCTCTAATTAGGCCAAAGCCCTTAATTTTGGGGCTCATGGCACCCATGGGCTTTTCCTTTTGGCAATTATCAAATATACAAATATACAAATACACTCTTTTACAGAAGTCTGTTTTGTGTGTTTTAATCTTGAATCTTGTAAACTGTATATCTAATAATCATAGTTAAATTTTATGTTGCCCTTACCATGTGCCAAATGTCATTCGGAGTATTTTATGTACATTAATTCATTCAATATTCATAATAATCCTGTGTGGTAGGTCCTATCTTACTTCATTAAATCTAATTACAAAACACATCCTTATTTTGTTAATTGAACTCTGAAATGTCACCTCTTTTTTACAAATCAGAATTTTGAGATAATGAGTGTTTAAGCAACTTGTTCACAAAGGCTGTGCTGAAAGTAACAGAAGCAGGATGAAGGCCAGGCAGGATGATCCCAGAGCCCGGGGTCCTGACCATGCTGCCATCTTGCCACCCAAAGAGAGTTACATATTGGGGCTTTTTCTGAAACAGCCATCCCCAGAAATCTCAGAGGACATGAAAAGCCATTGGGTAAACATCGTGCCACCCACTTCACCATCACTATTTGACAGGAAAATTAAATTGCCTATATAGTAAAATATTTTATACTTTATTAAAATAAACACATATTGAAATAGTAGGATGCAAATGTATCCAAGCTTTAGGAAGCACATAATACTTGTGATGCCTTGTGTTTGATGCTTTATAGTTTATTTCAAAAACAGTTTTAAAATTCCTACATCTATAATTTCACCCAGGAGTTCATTTATATCATACAGGACAATTGCAATTGATTTCCTTAAATCACTTAGCCTTAGCACCTTACACCAACATCAAGATCCTGATATTGAGATTGTGATCAAACCCACTCTTGTCTTTCTGAGCTCCATCCTGTGGCAATTCTGTTCACTTTTTTGGTTGGTTGATCCCCACATATGGCATGCTCATTCCTACCTCTGTGACTTGGCTCATGCCTGTCTCCCTGGAACATTATCTTTCTCTAAACTGATAAACCCTGCTCTTCTATTAGGACCTCTACAATGCCCACCCTCCTACCACCACTTGAATCTTGAAACTTACATGATTTCCTGCACCCAGTGTGGGATTGCCAAGAGCAGCAATTTTGTTTCCTTTCCTCTATTTACTTTAATTAGCTTGATGATCCCAAATCTTGATTCCAAAACATTTATGCATTTTTCTATCACTGATAAAACCTTTGCATATAATAGTTCCTCAAGAAATATTTTTGGCTGTTTAATAAACAAATGAATGAAAACCATCCACTGGCTTTTTCTTCTCAGTGACTTTCCTTCATCTAAGGCAGTGGTGATGGTTTTGGAAGATTGACCAGGAGAATGAGGAATTTTCAAATCCTGTCCCTGACATTCATTACTATCTCTGTAAACAGATATTGAGAATTAACAAATTCTCAGAATTTCGGATTAGATAGTTCAGAGAGTATCTGAGTCACAGATGTGTGGATATCTACATTCGTCATTTGAAATAAACTTATTTGTGAATTTGCTTGTTTCTTCTAAAAATATCAGTTAAGCTATTCCTATGTCAATTACTGTGCCAGGATCAGAGGTACATAAGTGAGCATGGTATATTCATTGTTCCAAAGATTTTAGACAACAATAGACCTAAGGAACGCGAATATTTTTCTGGTACATTAGGGTCTCGAAATTTAGTACTCCGAGCAATAAGCCTCAGAGCAACTAGGGGGACAATGGATTATTAGCTTAGTGGATGGCGGATGCAATGAGTATTTAATGGAGGAATGAAAACATTCAGAACCCAGCTGTGGATCCCCAGCACTATCACCGAGGTTTCCTCTGAAACCAAATAAAACAATAAGAATCCTTTTCTCGTTCTCTGCCCACAACTGCTTTGAATTCATGCTACAGAGGGCACACCAACAAGTGAGGATTTTAGGTCTGCATTCAGGACAACCCACTTTTGTCCCTTGGGACTTTTTTTTTTTCTTTTATTATAAAGGATGACCTGTAATCTTTGCCTGCATACCTAAAGTCTGTCAACAACAACAACTAGAGAGAATTATGAGCAGACAGGAAAGATGGCAGGAGAGAAGGGGTTCCATACACTTCTCTGTAGAGCGGAGAGGAGCAGATCAGGCCTCCAGACTCTAATGGGATCCACAGGGACTAAGTGCAATTTGGTATAAATCCAGGTGTGACCACTCTACCCAGACTCCTCCACCCATTGCCTCCATGAAAACTCCTTTTCCTGGGCTATATACCTCAGGGAACCTCTCCACCTCTCCCACAACAAGGGATTCAGACAGGTTAGGAAGCCAGTGTTCCTTGACAATGAAGGACAACAGTAGCTTTTCCCTCACAAGCAACAGATATTGGACATGTGATGACTGGAAGTTAAATCTCTGAGTTATTGCTCCTGCGTGAAATGTTTAATAGTGTTGCCCAGGAAATGTCAGGACATCAGCTCAGCCTCCAGGCAGGTACAGACTCTTCTTGCCAAGAGTGCTTTTAGTTCCACTTCCACCCCCAGAGTGAGCATGACAAACAGATCAAGGTGGAGAGAGTGCTGCTGCCAGAGCAAATATGGGCTCCCACGGCCCAGGAGGGACTGACCCAGAAAGGCAACCTCATGCTGGCATTTTCATTAACAAAGAGGAGGCCAGTGTCTGGCACAACTGAATGAGGGGAACTAAGTGATAAAGACTCTACACTTGCAGACTGCATCTTGAGAAAGCACAGGAACAGACTGAGACTTAGCAATAAGCATTCCGAAATCATAGGGCCCTGAAGGAAGGAAATGATGTCTCAGAGTAGGGAACAACAGTGTGCAAGTCCTGGAAGGGTAGCCAGACACTCTCCCTCCAGGATTCAAACTGAAAATGGATTATCAGCAGTGTAGAGATGAGGAAGCCGAGGTGGATGTGCAGAAACTACTGATACTCAGATGAAGAAACATTGGTAGAGCCAATGGTATTCTATGCCGAATGAGGGAGGATGTGTTCAGACAGTCTCAGAAAAAATTATTGGTCATTTTCATAAAATTCTAAGCTAGAGAACAATTCTTCAACTACATAGACATGACTATTAAGGTCAAAAGCCAAATGTCCATGTTGAGCAAAAAAGCCCATTTTAAACCAAAAACCTAATTCTATCAGATGTGGTGCATGTTATTTGTGCATATGCAGCAGTCTGTAAAAGTAACTACCCTCCCCCCAAACTGTAACATGTATAACTGAAGGAGAGTAGGAATGAAAATGATACTTAGAAGCCCATGGTTGGATGACGCTGCAATTCATTCACCCTTTTCTGCCCCATCTAAGACACATACCAAGAAAGATGAATGCCAAGTGCATAACAAATTTTTATTGCTTTAACAAACTTTGCCTAATTTTCCATTGAGTATATTATTAATAAACTACAGAGTGACATGAGTTGAAATTTAAAATACCATTTCTAATAATGTTACATAACTTCAAAACAAACCCAATGTCATGTGAGTGAACTTATTCCATTGAGAAAAAAATGAAAAAAAAATTTCATTGATTCAGTGAAGACAAAAGGCATGCAGAATCTCAAACAAGGAGTATTTGGGCTTCTATGTCAATGTCATGAGGATATTAAAGAGCTTTTTCTATTCTTGGGTAAATAATTCATTTGTATTGATTGGTGAAATTTACTTTAAGGATAAATATGGATCTGCAAGATCCACATGTGCTTTTGTCGAAGTTTATCTATATCCAAACCATAAAACTGCTTCAAATTGACCATTACTATAGTGGTTTCTTCAACCCCACTCTGCCTTCTGCACAGCAGGGTAAGATGTATAAGCGAGATGGTTTGAAACATCTCAAAGCCACTAAACTTAAACTCTCAAGTTATTACTGCAATAAGCATGATTATTATTTTTGCTTACTTTTATTTCACTTCAGATTATCTTAGTCTATATCTGCCCTTCATCTTGAATTATAATGTGCATATTACCTTCAGAAATACCACTGAGTTTAAATTGCCAAAGTTGCAGCTTGTGAAAACGTGAGGTAAAGTAAGAGGGTTTTTTGTTTTTGTTTTTGTTTTTTTGTTTGTTTGTTTGTTTGTTTTTGGCCAAGTCATGATCAAACTAAAATATAATAAAAATAGAAGACTTGGGGTACCTGGACATATTTTGTGAAATTTTAATTCATATTTAATCACTGATTTCCCCAAGAAATTTTTAAGTTCCAACTATTAGGTACTAAATTGGGCATAACATATGTCTACTTCTGTTTTCAGGGACTTGTTAGTCACAGCTCTGGAGGGAAAACCATTATGCTATCATTTAGGTCCAATGACATTTTCTTTGGAGGGATTGTAGCAGACAAGGAAAAATTTCCAAACTAGTAAGAAGCATAGCTTAACCCTACAAGACAGTTTGTGAAATTCTCATATTTATAAATCCATGGACACATTGTATACCAACACAGAAAAACACAGATAAGCCTAAGATTTAGCAAGCGATAGAACACTATCTCTCACAGTATTTTTAAAATCAGTTTTATGTTTAAAGTCTCAGGAGGAAGGAAAGTTCTGTTTAACTGAGAGCATGGACTAAACATTCAGACTTACCCTTCTGCTCTATTAATAAACACTCCAGTTCAAATTTGATATTAGAAGCCTGGGTTAAGAGGATCTGTCTCTCTAAGCTAGATTCTTGGTGAAGACCACAGAGAGGTTCAGATAATTCACAAAGATCATAAACTGACTGATGAGGTTTGATTTGGTGCTAATACACGGATGGCTGAGTTGAAAAAAAAGTTATCTGTAGTCTTTGAATTATTGATGTAATTACTGAAAGGGGGCTTTTAAATGTTTAAAGAGATGCTACATACCTTCAAGATCAAATAACCAGATCTAAAAATAAGCGTTCTTCTTGAAAACGCAAAGGAAAGAAAACTTTAGAACTAGAAAACATCTCATTTGAAAGGAAAACACAGGGACCACTCTGCTACTACCATTTAAATGACTTTTATAAATGTCCTCCATTGAAGAGAATGTTAGAGATGATTGCTAGAAATCTGAGCCTTTTTTCAAAGAGAAATTCCTTCCTGAGAGTTTTTCTTACAGTTGGGAACAAGGACCGTCATGACAACCAGGAACCCAATAGTGAAGATCCCAGATAAACACATTCTCGATTTGAAGAAATACCTGTGGCTTCACTTTAAGAAAAATCAGAAATTCCCTTAACGCCCAATAGCAACATGGGCAAGAAGAGTCAAGCCTTCAGTTGTCTGTAGGAAGAAGGGCCACATAGAGTTTAAAGGACTAAATTTGCCTACAGACCAGGCACATACATACCATATATATTTGTGACCTCCATGAAGCAGGAAACATACATTTTCTATAGTTTGGGTCAGTGTGGAATACAAAGAACCTTTATCTTATTTCAATAATCCTTAGCCAATGATCTCCTGGGATTCATAACTTTAAATACACAGGCACACATTAACAGTGAAATAGGAAAGAAATGGTGCCAACAAATGTTTTTCAACAATCAATGATGAAGAGGGGTTAAAAGAGGCATCTGCATTAAAGAGGTCTCCTCTTTAATAGTAAAAGTAATTTGTCAAGGGTTTTCATCCTATTTCAGGATGAAATATTTCTCATATGAAATTTTCATTCCTCATATCTCTGACATGCTAGTTCAGATTATTAGAGGTAAGAATATGTACCTACTTAACTTATGTTTTGGCCTTTTATTTGCTTTAAGTAGTATATTTACAGATTGATAATAATTTTTTTTGTTTCCATCTTTTTGCTATTACATAAGAAGCAGCCAGCACTTGAAATGTGTATTTCATTTTAAACTGAAAAACCCAATTCCTTTTTTCAGAAGTCTAGATGCTATAATGGCTAAAGTTTAGACTCTAGAGTGCAACAAAAGAAATTTTAAAACCAATGAATTTTTGCAGAAGATTCTTACCCTGTTTTAGCCTCAGTTTCCTTGTCTATGGAATGAATGGAAGTAACAATGTTTATCCCATAGGATTACTAGGAGAATTAGATAAAGTAATAACATTTAACACGGAGTTGGTACATGGCATAAAGACCACTGTTTGTTTTGTTTTGTTGCCTGGTATATTCTAATAACCTAGAACAGTGCCTGGAAGGTCACGGTTGCTCAACAGATATTTGTTAAATTCATTGTGTGATTATCCTAAGGAGCTCTGATATTGGGAAGAATTTTACCCATCAGCAGCCTAGAATTTCCATTTCTCATCTTGCAAACAATATCACTACATCATCCCCAAAAGTTATATAGCTCATTCTCCTACCTCTGACATGACTTCACCCAAACCACCAAAGACCACTATTTTATCCTTAAAATATTCCTGAGGAGGAGGCTGCTGAATCCTCATAGAATCAAAAACTCTTCCTCCCTTTGGTTATACGTTATCTGCTTCTGCGACTTCTTTTCTTTTTCCTTCCCCTACCTCTGTCACTTTCTTACTCATGTCCCTTTAGAACTGTTCTGTATATGCTGCTTTTTTCTCTACAACATGTCAAACTCATTTTGAAAGGCAGTCCTTGTGATTTGTTCCCATAAAACCAATGGGGACTTTGGATGCAATAAGCCAGCCTGCAGGCACGAAACATCTCATCCTAAGTTCTACACCGAGGCCAGCCCTACAAACCAGCTATTGCCATAGAGAGGATTCTGGTAAGGTTGGGTTCCATTTGGAAATGGTTCTCTCAGATAGTATTAATTATCTTCTTTCGAAGTGTTCAGGAATGAAGCCTATCTATGCTGGGAGGGGGAAAATTTCACATGTAAAATGATGACTGTTGTAAACTATTCTTTCTTTTGCTTTAAAGGAAAAATCTCCTGTTCATGTGAATTGGTTAAAAAGTAAAGAAAGGACACATGGGTGGCTCAGTTGATTGAGCAGCTGCCTTCGGCTAGGGTCATGGAGTCCTAGGGATTGAGTCCCACATCAGGGTTCCTGCTTGGCAGTGGCGGGGGGGGGGGGGGGGGAGAGGGGGGGGGGGAGTCTGCTTCTCCCTCTGACCTTTTGACCTTCCCTTTCTCACGCTCGCTCACTCTCATTCTCTCTCTCAAATAAATAAAATATTTTTCAAAAAAGGGCAAAAAAATATTTAAAACTTAAATTCCCTTCTATTCTTTCTTGTAGATATCTAGGACGGTTCTACAGCCTTGATTAAAACATCTTTAGTTACATGCACCTGGTTTTTATAATGTCCACATTTTCTTGCCTAATAGAAGGGGCCAAAATAAAAACTTTATATGTAGATGCCTCTGTCATTAACCCTTTTTTCTTTGGTAGTAACATGGAAAACACTAATTTTAAAGATACGAAAATGGAGAGAGAGTTATAACAAAAATTTTTATAGGATTTTCATCTGATTAATTGTTGTTTCCTGATATGCAATATAAAAATGAAAATGAAATAGAAATTTCTCAGGTTGCAGAAATTTTCCTAGTTTGCTGGAATTTTTGCGATAATATACAAATTATAATCTTTTATCTGGATGGCCCTAAACTTTCTGATCAAGTCAAACAGAAATATGTCTGACTATCCGAACAGAAAAATGGTTATTTGATTCCTAAATATGCAATAGGCAGTCTGCCTTGGCAAAAGACGGGTTGACAAAACAAAGTACAGATTTCATCCAACTTGATATTCCGGTGCCTACTTTGCTGACCTAAAGAATTACTTACAATGGTCCTGCAACAGGATATAGCAATTCTGTAATGAATTCACTGGAGAATGGTAAATATCACCAGGAAAAGTCTCAGATCTCATTCCACTCATTCTGCCAATCTACAGAAACCTGTATCCATGGGAACCTCAATCCCTATCAGGAAGTGTGCACTTGATACCAAAAAGGGTAAGAATGTTTCCTGGAACAGAAAAAAAGAAAAGAAAAAGAAAAAGAAAAAAGAAAGAAAAGAAAAAGCAAGCAAGAAAGCAAGCAAGCAAGCAGCTGGAAATTAAAATGATAATTTTAATACTATAGAATATATTAATTTCTAGGTGGGGGTAGCCTACAGAGATGATAGATGGGAGAGGGATATTTTTGGTGCATTGACCAAGAGGGAAGGACATTAACTGGGCACAACTGGGATGAGTAGCTCTGACTGCATCAATCTGGGAGAGAAATGTCAGCAGTTAACAGGATAATCCTTAACCCAGGGATGGGTGATGAAAAGACCACCTTGAAAGTGAAAGGGTAGAAAGCCACTGAAAATATTTTCTCTGGTGTCAGACATTAGTTTATTCATCCACTCATTATTGAACGTGAAGAGCACTAATTATTGAGTCTGAGGCTCAAGTTGGGCAATTTGCTCCATGTTCATAATTTTATCCTTCTGAATTCTAACTTGAAAACTGACCTCCTTTGAAGCTGGTAAGTGTGCCAGAATGCCAGACTGAAAAAGCAAAATGTTCTGTGTAACTATGGAGTCCTTAACCCTTACAAGAAAGGCATTTGATGGGGAACATATGTTATGTGGATATTGATAAATGAAGAGATTTCCAAAAGTCAGAGGGCATAATTAAGAATATTATATTTTCTAATATTCATAATTTTCACTCATGTCCTAAGACAAACAGAAAGGGGATCATTAGAAATTAAGGGTTTGGGGATGCCTGGGTGACTCAGTCAGTTAAGCCATTGCCTCTGGCCCAGGTCATGTTCCCAGAGTCCTGGGATCAAGTCCCACATCAGGCTTCTTGCTCAGCAGGGAGCCTGCTTCTCTCTCTGGCTCTTCCTGCCACTCTGCCTGCTTGTGCTCTCTCTCTGTCTCTCTGACAAATAAATAAATAAATAAAATATTAAAAAAAAAAAAAGAAAAGAAAAGAAAAGAAATTTAGGGTTTGATTTCTTTTCCTGACTCATTCATTGAGTTGTACCCAGAAACTCCATAAGCAACAAATATTTTAATCCAATGATTCCCACTTGTGATAAGGAAAAGAGATATTAATATTTCTCATTCTTCTTGTTTGATAAAAAAAAACCTTCCAGTTTTTCTAATTAAAAAAATCTTTACTGGATTATGATTTCATGGATATTTTTTAAGTTATCATTCTTATTTCAGCCTGTTGTTTGACTGCAATGCTGGTGACTAAGAGTGGAACTATCCTTGTAGGTGGTATAAACCCTCTCCTCCCTCTCAAGGATTCTTTTTTTCCCTACATAAATTAGCATAAATTGATTTTGCTAAAAAAAATGAATCTTGATTAGCAGGTAAAAGCAAATGTATCATCAGAAGAAGGACCAATCTTTTTGATGCAGTTTCAAGATGTGCATGGATGGGCCACAAATCTGTCACTCTCCTTTAGAAGTTTCTGCTGTTCCCCCACAGAAGAAGGGTTTAAATATAAATATACATAGTACATTCATATTTCCTGATTAGGTTCATTTAACTATGCTTTATAGCACAAACATCTGTTATTGTATTTGCTGCTAGTTTTTCTCATGTATAAGCCCTTATTAGTGGGCTTGAATCAAACTAAGTCTCGAAATGCTGCCCACTCAGAAATTCACTCAGGGGGACAGATATCATTCTCAGCTCTATGCATCTTGTTCTTATCACATATTTGATTACTACACAGTGGACTTTACTCCTGGGGGAATATTCTCCAAGTTGTTTTTTTTTTTTTTTTAAGATTTTATTTATTTGACAGAGATCACAAGCAGGCAGAGAGGCAGGCAGAGAGAGATGGGGAGGCAGGCTCCCTGCAAAGCAGAGAGCCTGATGCGGGCTCGATCCCAGGACCCTGGGATCATGATCTGAGCCGAAGGCAGAGGCTTTAACCCACTGAGCCACCCAGGTGCCCCTCCAAGTTGTATTTTTAATTAAGTTTTTTTTACCTATAGTTATTTGCTTTGAGCTATGCTGGAAATCTACCTACTTTGAAGAAGAGACCTTGTTTATAGCTCATTTTGAGTAAAGGGTCATTTTTTTTAAGATAAAGAGATTATTTGGTAATTGTATAATTTTTCAAGGTATATCTGTTCTTTTGGCATCAGTCCTGCATTCTAAACTCCAGCCTGTGGAAAGCTAACATAGGATCAAATAGACATTAGTTTTTCTAAATGAGACTTACGATTCTTGAGCTTGTGGCTTTGGGAACTAAGATATACAGCTAGTCGTTTAGTGATATTTTTAAAGTCTATTTTCTCAACTAAATTATAAATTCACACTTTTATCTGAGAAAAGTATGGTCATAGATGTCATTCTTGTAATATCCACTCTTGGAAGAAAATCACAGTAGCATTTCAACAAAAGGAACTCCCTTTTTTGCTTTTTATTCTCTACATAGTTCTGGAAAAAAGAAATATCTGGATTCCCTAATTCCTTTCTGCTCTGCTTTCTCTTTTTGGGAGTGGACTGTGTCCTGAATAATGACTGTGTGACAGTGCTGAGTGGAAGGCAAGGAAGACCTATGGCTTTTACCTCCTAGGAAGTTTATATGCTGAGCCAAGGCAACTCAGCATTTTGGAAGAATAAAATAATTCATTACAATAAAAAGTTAGCACTTTCCACATAATTGATAATTATCTATTAAATAAATCCTTTCCCTATACAATTTTGCTTAAAGTACCATCCATACATTATCATATTCTTAACTTTATGCTTTCTTATGTTTCACACATTCTTTTACCCAAACCAGTCCTCCTGGTATCAACTGATATTGAATGTTTGAATTTTACTTCATCAAACTAAGATGACATAGTTGTTGAGATAACTCATTAATGGCAATGTTGTATGAAGTGAAGTTACAATTATAGTATAATTTTGATAAAGTAGAATAGGGAATGCATGTTCGTAATCTTGTGTGAGAAAAAAATGAAACTTAACTCTTCCAAAGAGGGAGGGGCAAGGTAGGGAGAGAGAGAGAGAGAGCACGCGCGCACAAGCATGAGCAGGGGATGGGCAATGCACTAGACCCTAAGATTGTTATGAAGTCCTTCATGAACTTAATTAAGTATGAGCGCAGTGACTGGTGTTATAAAATGACCCCAATGACTTTTATTTTAAATGTTATTAAAATCACTCCAGCTTCATTCCCATTAACTCTACTTCCTAGTTCAATGATACATTTCATGCAGTTATATTTTATGCAACACCAAAAGGTTTTTCAAACTGGCCTCTTCCTTTTAATTACAATTACAAGCTAATACAAATAGATTTTTAGAGTCACACAGAACTCTTTCTACTTCTGTTATCATAACTTACTCAAGAATATAGTTAGGTGTTCCATTTCCCCAATGGGTCATAACTCTTCCTCCATATATGTATTCTGATGGACCCATTTAAACCTAACCCTCAATATACAAAACTGCTCAATACTATGGAGACCTGAAAGTACATTTGTGGCATCAAAACTCACTGTAATCTTTATAATGTTAAAAAAAAATGTGTCATTAATCATCAAGGCTGAACTTGACTGCTGAGCTTAGTTAGTTTCTGATGTTAACCTAATCAATTGGCAATAGATACAGATATCTCGAGATTGAAAAAAAAAATTCATCTCTAGATATCAAGAGAATCACACATGTCTGTCAGGTTAGGCCAGGTAAAGAAAATATAGAGATTAAATGGGAAAATATTTTAAGAAGTCTTCTGCTTTCATTGAAAACCAAGTCAAGAGCTCATGTCAATGTTTTAATTCAAAATGATAAGGTGAGTGTACTTAAGCTTTTACAGAAGACTAGGACTCATTTGAGTCTCCAATGTTCATTTGGTAGCAAATATAAGATACTGTCTGTGACAGGAAAAGCCGGACAACACCTAAAATGTTCATTCATTCGGCAAGTTCATTCATGCAGCAAGTTCATTCATTTAGCACCTACTTACTAGGTGCTGGCCAGACAGAGGTGACAATGACATGATCCCAAATATATGTTGCCTCCAACGTTTCACGTTAATTGTGCATTAAATTCTAAAGGTTAGTGAACTTACAGAATTAATTAAGTGTAAAGTTAAAACACTGTGTTTCACCAGGACTTTATAATACAGGCACTAGTGTAGAATTGTGGGTTTAGTAGACATGCCGTCCTCTAAATTCACTCATGACTTGCACTGGGTGGATTTTTTTCTTTGCTGAGCCTCGTCTGACAGCTGCACAAGTTTCCTCTGGCTTCTCTCTTTTAATCAAGGGCTTTTTTGCAGGAGCCTTCATTCTCCACATCACAACTGGGTGCCGGGGCCCAGCAGGACTCTGAATTCGGATGATCTTCGTTGAAGCAATGTAAGACATTTTCACTGTTTGCACCACAGCATTCATTAAATTTTTGGCTGCTTGGATCAGGGAGGTGACGCTGTCCAACTGTAGGAGGAAAAAAGACCTATTATTCAAGAATGCAATCAGAAATTTAAAGAGATTTAATGTTATAGAAACTGAAATGTTTCACTTTGCTTTCACCCCAGAAATGAGTTAATCCCTATTTTATGTATCTGTGTAAATTATCTACATTAATCCATCCACCTAAATTTATCATTTATTTATCTGATACATAAATATATTCATATTCTCTTTTTTAAAAAATAGAGTAATATTATTTATTATTTTCGATATGAATATATAGTAGGATTATATAACCAATAGCCTGATGAAGCCTAACGGTTACTATGATGAGATGATATTTTAAAAAGATTAATTTCCATCCTTGGTTTTCAGTTAAATGGATGCTATAACTTCTATATAATATTGTAAGGTCCAGGTCTAGATGGTCACTGCTTTCTTTGTAATGAATCTCCCTATATGCAGAGGTAATTCTGAGCCCTTTTTATAAAAGATGGCAATCCTCAAGAAAAGCAATTGTATGTGTAAGTTGCTTTATAAAAACAACAACTGAAAATCTTCCTTCTAGGAAATTTATAGTTTCAGATAAGTATTATACACACACACACAGCACATACAGGTGTACACATGCATGTACACCATTAACTTCCATTAACCAAATATTTCCCAAATATTTTCACTGAAAAGTGTCTTTTAAAACACAGAACTTTCAGACCTATCATGCAGTGTATTAAAGTAGATAAAGCCAAGTCTTTTCAATCAAATAAAGTTGAGTTTAAATTCCAGACCTGCCTTAGAACTTGGGCAAATCATTTAACCACTTTCATCCTAGTTTCCTAAAATATTTAGTAGAAAAAGTACTTACTAATGTTAAATAATGTGTGTCAAGGACCTAGTATAGTGATTGCCAAATAGCTGATTGTTATCAAATACATTTCCTTTGTTTCTTAGGAAGACTGACAAAATTGTCTAATTATAAAGATGCACTAATGAAAGTACTAAAACAAATGGTTTCCCACATGATTTTGTTTTTAATTTTTGTCTTCTGGATTGTTCACAAAAATAATCTCAGGGAGAAATGGAGTGATATTCATAGAATTTTGCAAAACACTGTAGAGCTAAGCTGAGTTGGTTCATTTTTATACGACTAATGCTTCTGCCATTATTTTAGTTTGGCAGATGGTCATCCCCAGCCAACTCACACAGGAAGCTGTGCCTCCACTGTCACCTCTCTGTGATGTGTGCTGTCAGGGCTGAGACTCAAACACCGGCTCTGTGTTGCTAAAAATCCATCAGCAGCTGCGTGGCCTGAGTACTCTACCTTTGCAGCTCAAGGATTCTCATCTCACATACAGAATAAATGAGCGAAGGAAAGTAGGAAGCTGAGGTTATGTGCCTGGGGCAGTGGTCTAGCTGGCTGCTTCCTAGGAAGAGAATTTAATTAGCTCCATTATATGCCAAGCCTGAAATTCTTGAAAAGGTAACACCAAAAAATATGTAAATGGAAAGGCAGTAGTACTGGGCAACTACACCTCTTTAAGTCGTTTTACTTACTGGAGCCAGAAATGTAAAAATCTGTGCATGTGGCAGGAATGACAAATACTCTGCAAACATTAAACAGGATTTCATGAAACAGTGACACGTATTTCAGAGGATACTTAGAGCTTTTCAATCTGTACACAGCTTTAAAGAATGAACACTAGACTTTGAATAGAATAAAGCACTTCATTATTAATGTTCTTCTATGGACAGATTAGCGGCTGAAATCTGTCCTTTAATAATTAACAATTTTTATTCAAAACCCCTGGGAGCCAGTTAGATTCTGAAAGTAGTTCCTAATCTCACCATAAGGAGAAGAAAATTTTTCTAAATGATGAATTAACATGAATAGTATTAAGGACCCTTGGTAGATATCCCTCTCAAACATGAATATATCTGATTTACTCCAAGGGCTCTGTGCTACCATCAAGTCTTTCTTTCATAGAAGAACATTCTAGAGACCTGCTATCATTCAGAATTTCATTAGTGGCTTTGGCTTCTCTACCTTCTTGTCTTCTTACATGCATGTCTCCTCTTTTTGACTTTGTAATCTTATCACATGATATACCAGTGGTATATAGAAATCAGTAGTTTAGAGAGGATGTTTAAGATCAATCCTTGCCTTAAAATGTAGATACTGGTTTGTCTTCTTTCTTCATTGAATCAGCAAAGCCCTGTCTATGCCATTGTGATCTCTTACGCGGACCTCTGACAAAGCCTTTTATTTTAAAATTCTAAATGGTTGTAGTAAAACTTCTCCTCTGGGTGACCCAGAAAAACCATAGGACCAATTATGCCCCTAGGAGAGTGTGAAGACTAGTTTTGTAGACAAATTAGGACAATTGCTACAAGAATGCTGCCATTTCATGAGGAAAGCTTGTCAGGCATTCTATACGGATCTTTGAAGTCTAAGAGCTATGTGTGCTAAGATGCATCACTCTGCTATTAGCCAAATCACTGGCCTCACAAGCAAGGTACACAGACAAGCCTAACAAATTGTAGGACATTCTGTTCGAGGTCCAAGCAGTGGTGCAAGCCTACTCATGGAAAATAATTGCATGATTTCCTTGTCTGCAAAAATTTTTTATAAGTCTTCTTATCCAGGTCCACTTTGATAAAAAATTCTTTCAGGGAAGCATTCAATAGTACCTTCTTTGTGAAAACAAAGTCAAATTTGAGCTGGACAGTACATCACTTTGGGGTTTCTGTGTTCAACTTATTGAACAAAGTTTTCTGAATTTTACAAATGCACCCGTGAGAGACAAGAATGTTAATATACTCTAAAGGCTTAGTGCAGGAAACCAATCAGACTATAAAACTCAGGTCCAAAAATTCTCATACCATCATGAATCACTTTCATTAACTGAACATTCTTTTAGGCGAATGCAACTTAAAATGTGTACCATAAGGAACTACTTTCCCTAAGATCTGGTAACATTCCTCTGTGATCTAGATGAAGTGTTCTTGGTCAGAGTATCAACCAAGAGCAAAAATGGCTTCTAAGACCTCAAACCTCCTAAGGATTATATGTATATATGTGCATTCAAGTTTTCTAGCCACCCCCTTTTCCATAATAATGGACAAAGTTTTAAATAACTCTTAAAAGAGGATTTTGACCTAAATGAAAGGGCTCTGATTCAAATTGGAAGTCTGTTCTCTTACAATAGTAAATAGGAAAATAGCCACCCTTCCTATGCTGGTGACTTGTCCTTATTCTTACAACTCTGGTGTAGCTTGAAAATAATTGTGCTTGGGGCACCTGGGTGGCTCAGTGGGTTAAAGCCTCTGCCTTCGGCTCAGGTCATGATCCCAGGGTTCTGGGATCGAGCCCCACATCCAGCTCTCTGCTTGGCAGGGAGCCTGCTTCCTCCTCTCTCTCTGCCTGCCTCTCTGCCTTCTTGTGATCTCTGTCTGTCAAATAAATAAATAAAATCTTAAAAAAAAAAAAACTGTGCTTAGTGGTCTACTAATGTTACAGTAAATTTCTCAATATTGTCTATGTACAAACATAAATTAGTAAGCTCTGCCTCACTTTTTTTTTGAAAATCTAAATAAATAGAGGAAGACCCTTTGGTAAATTGGCTTTTACCCTAACTGTAAGATATATCTTGCAAACAATCCAAATTATGATGATCTAAATAGAGTCGTATTTTATAGGAATCTTAGTTTAGTTTATTTTAGTGTCTCTGCTGTGCTTTGTGGTATGTATTCTGTGATTCCAGGCTACAGTACAAATTTGTCCAATTCTAAAAACATTCTCAGACAAAAGGTTCAATCCTACTTAGAGATATGTCTATAATGTTTTGCTATGGAAAAGGAGTAGTTCAAAAGCAATAAAGATATTTTCTTTTTCCTCATAAAATATCAACTTTTTGTCCATGTGACCACTATACACAGAAAGTACGGATCTTTTTACAAAAACGAATGTTAAATACCTGTGATGTAGTCCTCCATAACTACAAGGTGGAACTCCTGCTGGTAAACCCTTCTCAAAATTCTATTGTGATATTGATAGCCAAGAGTAATAAAAAAATGAGGTAATTATTCCTTCTTTTAATTTTCTAAGTTTCTCATCTACATTATGTCAGAACACCAGAATGTCTTGTACTATACTATTCTAACTCCCCATATTATCAGGTATGTATTTTATATGAGGATGCTCAGGAAGTGAACCTCACTCCCATTGATGTGGATCTCATCTCCTTGCACCTGGGCTATCACCTGGGGAAATCATCCTCTCCAACCTCTGTGTGAGCTGCCATGAAAGCTATTGCTACTGGAACTCCTGTAGAGGGAAAAACCTGCTGTTGCCTGAAAAGATGTATTTCCTTTCCTAAAACCTCCTGGGTAAACTGGTGCCAAGTGTAGACAATGAAATTCTTGTGAGTCTCAATGTTTACCTAAGCTTAAGACCCCTTGTTGATGTTGCACCTGCACAACACAATACTCGAAAGGCAAATGTGTGGAGTTTGGCTCCAATTATAACAACAACTTATAACTATTGATAATATCTATTGTGTGCTTCCTGTGTATTGGCCCTGTTCTAAGTAGTTGACATATATTAACTCACAGTAACCCTATGCGGTAAGTACTACTCCTATCCATTTTATGGATGAGGAAACAAAGGAATTGGAAGGTTTGGTAGCTTGCTCAAGGCAATACAGCTGTTAAATGGTAAAACTGGAATCTAAGCCAAAGCAGTCTTGCACAAGTACCTGGTGCTCTTACCCATTATATACCCTGCTTTTCAGTAATATGTCACTCTCAATGAGTGTTTATTTTTAGGTATGAGTAGTTGGAGAACTTGCACTAACATTAATATAATGTCTAAAATTAAAAATTGACTACCTAATAATGGATTTGGGGAAGGTTATAGAATTTTTGTAATGTATACTAGTACTAAAAAAAATGAAGTTATCTTACTTGCCAAGGTATTTTGTTAGGATGGTGATTTGATAATGTTTATATTCCATCACTTTTTAAAGAGATTTTTTTTTAAATAGCAAATAGAAATAGTCATTCTTATAAGCTCCAAACAACTTAAAAACCTTTAGATTAATACTATTTTATAACAAAACTTTTAATTTTAAAATGTAGATCTCAATAAGATAAAGAAAAAAAACATAAACAAACCATATTATAGATTCTAGGACATAGAACTGCATAACATTATTTCATCTTTAAAATGTGTCATAATTTAAATACAAACAAAATTTTCTCTGATTCTCAAACAAAATTAATTTGTTTACTTTGGCTTACAATAGAAACTAGTATTGGGAAAGAATTGATACAGCTCAATACCCCAAAAGCAAATAATCTAATTTAAAAATGGCCAGAAGACATGAACAGATATTTCTCCAAAGATATACAGATGGCCAACAGACAATGAAAAGATGCTCAACATCATTTATCAACAGGACAATCAAAACTACAATGAGGTATCACCTCACACTTGTCAGATTGGCTAAAATCAGCAACATAAGAAACAAGTATTAGTGAGGATGTGGAAAAAAAGGAACCCTCTTACATTGTTGGTGGGAATACAAACTGGTGCAGTCACTGTGGAAAAGAGTATGGAGTTTCCTCAAAAAAATAAAACTATCCTATGATCCAGGTATCACACTACTGGGTAATTACCCCCAAAATACAAAAAAACACTAATTCAAAGGGATACATGCCCCTCTGTGTTTATTGCAGCCTTATTTATAATTGCCAAGATATGGAAGTAGTCCAAGTATCCACTGAGAGATGAATGGATAAAGAAGATGTGATATGTATGTGTATACACACACGCACGCACACACACACGCGCGCACGTGCACACACACACAAATATTATTTGGACATAAAAAGGAATGAAATATTGGCATTTGCAACAACATGGATGGAACTAAAGGGTATAATGTTGGGTGAAATAATTCAGTCCAAGAAAGAAATATACCATATGATTTCACTCATGTGTGGAACTTAAGAAACAAAACAAATAAACAAAGGAAAAAAGAAAGAGAGAGACAAAGAAATAGACTCTTAACTATAGAAAACAAGCTGATGGTTACCAGAGGAGGGACAGGTAGGGGATGTGGGAAATAGAGGATGGGAATTAAAGAGTAAATTTACCATGATTTTTTAAAAATGATAAAAAAAAAGAAGAAAGAAAGAAAGAAACAAACAAACAATCAAACAAACAAACCAGGGTTTGGTCCCCTATCCCTGCAGGCTCTATTTAACGCTTAATTAATTTTAAAGTTTTCAGTTAAATTATTTAGAAATAAGTTAACATAGGTAACATGAAAGGACTCTGTGTCTGTGTGTTGGTAGACAACAACAGCATAAATATTTCTTAAAAAACTTACAGATTTTTATAGTCTTTCTAACTTACAGGAGTCATTTTCATCTGTAGATTGACCTAACAGTGGTAGCTGCTCACCACTGGAAATGCTTAAATATATATTTGTCAGCAAAAATCCATCATCTAATTCAATATGTTTCTATTATCAATTCTGAACCTCTCTTGAGGAACTAATTTTATCCCAATACTTGGTTAACATATTCTTTTGTTTCTGAACAGGTTTTTAGAAGAATGGCCTGTATTAAAAGCATTTTCTCTTTTCATATGCATTAAAAAATGTTAAACAGCCAGGTTGGCTTAACGAGAAAATCAAATTAGAGACTTTGTTAAGGCTGGTAAAAATGGAGTTACATATCCAAATTGAAATTGTCAAGCTTATAATTAAATTGAGAAGGTGGCTCCACTTTAAATATGAAGAGTTTTTCCAAAGGACCACTGATAGGATTCACATAGTAAATTCATCCCTTGCCAACTCTCCATTAGAACATGACAACAGAAAAGGACAATTTAAGTTGAAAGGGGGGAAAATCAATGCATGGAATAACTAAAGAAATTTAACACCACTGAGACAGCCAGACACAAAATGAAATATGACATTTATTCGTTTGTAATATTGCCCTGTCAAAAAGCATTTTCAAAGCTAATTTTTTTCTGAAGCACATACTCTAGGCTGAAAACATTTTGCATCATCTTAAAAGGAAATAATCACAAACAGAATAACACCAGTTCGGGTGGCTACGCAGAATGCCTTTTAGTTCTGTTTGAAAAGACTTGTTCTAAAACCATGGTGGGTAACATTAATGAGCTCTCCTTAGCTATCTTTTAACCATTTTGACTTGAAGGCAAACACTTCACTGAAGAACTAATTTTCTATAACCATTACAGCCCAGGCACTAGTTACACAAATTCAGAAAAATTAGTATATTCTTCCCTGAGTAGTAGAGCTTGCAGGCAGGGGCGGGGTTTGGCATGCCTGTCTCAACATCCATGTTCCAATCTGTGCTTTCTCTTCTCTCCAACATCAGACAGAGCACTGAGGTCTACCCTCTCCACAGACATCTATTGTCTGTATTCAACCCGACATCTTGATGATGGCTGTGAGACCTCTGGACTGAGTGCAAAGGAGCACCAGTATTAGTCTTAGATCCTACACTCATCTCTTGCATGATAAAAGGCAAGGAAAAAGTAGGTTCCGTGAAGCTAAAAATCCAAATGGCATAGTTTTCCAATCCATGCAGGGATTTCCAGTGCATAGATCCCTACTGTTTTTCAAATCTCTTTTGATCATCTGCTTACCATTTTAACCCCTCTATTAGTAACAGCCAACAATCCTTGTTTCATTTGCCTCTGCTACAAACATTTAGTAGAAGAGAACTGCTTATGACCCTAGCGCTGATCCATCGGTGACTTTCTCCCACTTTTAGAGAATCCCTTCATCGGGCAAATCGGTTTCCAGTTAAACGGACAGACGCCAGCCTGAAGCTGACAGACAGTGCTGGGTTGTGTCTTCAGCTAGCTGTTACTGTACTCATCCCACCCAAACACTCTTTCAAACTTCTACTTTCATCACACTTCTAGCACTTCGTATTCTCACCTGTTCTGCAGAATATTTCACCTAAAATAAATATAAAACAAAAAAACAAGGAAATAAACAATAGCAACAACAAATTAGAAACAAAAATAGGAGCGGCAAAATGAACCCCACTTAATCTAACATTTATTCTTAGCCATTTCCACTAAAATGAAAGCGTTATCTCTTGTTCTGTCTATAATCAGGGCTACTAACTGAGCTCTAGATTTTATTTTCCCTGCCTTCTTGGGGACTGTGCACAATTAGTAATTCTTTTATACTACTGCATCTTTATGGTATTCCTTTATATTGACATTTTCATGTAATATTTAAATGTTCATAAAATCCTACTTTAAAACACAACCAGATTTGTTAAAAGGTTTGCTATATTCCCTGACAGTATTTTCCTCACTTCTCAGGCAATTTCTTATTTTCACATATGTAATTTTTCTTTTTTTCTAATAGATATTGATATCATGTATTTTTAATATATAATATATAAACTATATTATGCATAATTAAATGTATTGTGTATGACATGGATTATGTAGTATATGCATAAATGTACTTATATATAACATTGATATTGACATATGTATTAAAAATGATATAGTGCATAATTGATATATATAACATAAATATATGTAAATATAAAACTTTACATTTAAATATAAAATATGTAATATTCAATATTATCTAATATAACATGTATATTGAATTATTTAACATACATATTAAATAATTCAATATATAATCTTAAGCATCTAGTTTCTTTCAATAAAATTTCATTTATGAGATCACCTAATTCTCATTCTGAAAAAACATCCCCAATGTAAAAAAATCATAGTTTATTTATCCATTCTACTGTTGATGGACTTTAAACTACTTTAGGGCTATTATGAATAGCAATTTATGAATATTGTTACATGTATTTTGGTGAACAAATACATGAAATTTTGTTGTGTATGTACCTGAGAGTGCAATCCAGAGTCATAAAAATGCACATATTCAGTTTTATTGGCTATTTCCACATAAAAATTGGAAGTGATCCTGCAAATTTATACTTCCACCAGCAAAAAATGCTGCATATCTTCGCCAACACGTTTTCCTCATATTTTTCACTTTAACCATTTTGGCAGGTTTATAGTTGAGATTTTAAGTGGCATTTCATTGATAACGAATGAAGCTGAATATATTCTCTTATGTTTATCCTGCATCTCGAGATCGTGCAAAATTCACTTAATTGTTCTTACACATTTTTCTAGATTCTTTTGGATTTTCCTGTATACAAGCATGTCATCTATGAATAATAACAATTCTATTTCTTTTTTGTTAGTTTTGTCTTTTTTATCTTTTGCATTATTGAACTAAGTAGAACTACCAGTGCAGCAGTGATGATACCAGGCATTCTTCATGCATCTTCTACCTCAGAGAGAATGTTTTTCATATTTTATCATTTATTTCTTAGTTACCTCATGGACAACGCATTTATTTTTATTATTTTTTAAAATTTTCTAGAAAGGGAGGATTTCTTATTTTGTTGTTGTTGTTGTTACTGATTCCTACCCTAAAATACTACTATAAATGGAGAACAAACTGAATGGCTTCAAAAATTTGGTATTTGTTTAGGCTTTCTTTATGACCCAACATATGGTTAAATTTGGTATATGTCAGGTACACAAGAAAGGAATGTGAATCAGTATTGTTAAATCAATGTTGTATTATGTCAGCTAACTTCCACTAGCCTCTTATCAATCAAGCCCAGAATTCCTATCTTAGCTATCAGGTAGCCACTGATCTGCTTTATATCACTATAGATTAGATGTAAATTTTCTAGAGTTACATATAAGTGGACATCTAGATTATGTCCGTTTTTTTGTTTTGTATCTTTCAGCATTATTTATATTTACCATATTACCATACTATATGTACTAGTAGTTTATTCTTTTTATTGTTGAGGAGTATTAAATTTTATACATATACCACTACTTTCAATCCATTAACCTGTTGACTGACTTAGTTTCCTTATAATCCCTTATTATTATAAATAAAGTGCTATGGCCATTCTTGCACAACTACTTCACAGCATAAGTTTTTATTTCTCTTGGGAAAATATCTAGAAATAAAACTGCTGTGTTGTATTTTAAGTGTATGTTTAACTTAAGAAATGAAACTGTTGACCAAAGTTATTTTCTCATTTTAAATTTCCACCAGCAATGATATGAGAGTTACAATTCTCAATGCCCTTGGCCATACTTGATATTTTCTATCTTTTTATATTTTTCACACTCTAATCAGTATAAAGTACAATGTCACTGTGTAATCTAGTTGCTTTTCTCTGATTATTAATTATATTGAGGATACGTTAGTGTACTTAAATGAACATTCACGTATCTTCTTTAATGAAATATGTTAAATACTTTGCCTCATGTTTGGACTATCTTTCTATTAAGTTTTAGTGTTATTTATATATTCTGTATACAAGTGCTTTGTCAAATATCCATATTACAAATATTTTCTCGCAGCCTGTTTTTTTTCTTTCCCTTTCTTAACTGAGTCTTTCAAAAAACTCAAGTTTTAAAATTTGATGTAGTGGAATTTATCAACTTATTTTATTCTTTAGTTAATGATTCTCCTTTCTCACTGAAAATTTTTTGGCTACCAAACGAGTTTACCAAAACTTTCTTTTATTTTTTTTTCTTTTATGTTTTCTTCTAGATGTTTAGAGTTTTAGATTTATATTTAAGGTTATGTCCAACTTCGTATTGATTTTTGTTTGTGGAGTAATATACAGCACTGTTTTTTCTTTTTGTATAGATATCCAGTTGTTCAAGCACCATTTAGTGAAAATGCTCTTATTTTCTTTTTAAGTTATCTTAAAACCACTGTCAAAGTTAAATAAAGCATCTCTCTCTCTCTCTCTCTCTATATATATATATATATATATGTCTATTTCTGGGCTTTCAATTACTTTCCATATCTATGTTTATACCAGTACCATACTATTTTGAATACTGCAGTTTTATATTAAAAAAAAATGTATGTTTTATTTATTTATTTGAGACGAAGGGAGAGAATGTGGGCATGAACTTGGAAGCAGGGAGAGGAGCATAGGGGGAGGGAAAGGGACAAGCAGACTCAAGGCTGAGCATGGAGCCCTATGTGGGGCTTAATCTCAGGATACTGAGATCGTGACCAGAGCCACTCAACCAACGGAACCACCCAGGCGTCCCTATTACTAAGTTTTGAAGTAAAATACATGCAATATAAATTTGTTCTTTTTAACAATTGATTCAACTATTCCAGGTCATTTGGATTTCTACACAATTTATAGAATCAGCTTGATAAATTCTACAAAAATGCCTGTGGGAATATTGATTTCTATTATGTTTAATATATTGATTAATCTAGATAGAAATGACAACAATATTGATTCTCATTCTATGAACATAATAGAGCTTTCCATTTTTCAATGTTTAGTTTTTCTCAACAAGAGTTTATAATTTTCAGTTTAAACATCTTGTATATATGATGATAAATTTCCCCTCATATTTTGCTTTTGATGTTACTATAAAATTTATTTTGAAAATGTTATTGTATTTTTTATTGCTAATACATAGAAATACATTTGATTCCTAGGTTTTTTGTTTTGTTTTGATTTTGAATTGGTTACATTTTGGTCTTGTTTCTTGCAACATTTCTGCTGTTCACAAATTGTCTCCAGGAAGAAATTCTGGATGAAGTTAAGGCTCACACTTAACGTAATTTTTCCTTTTCTCAGGAATTACAGTCTTCTAACACTTACAGTCCATTATTTTAAAATAGTAGAGATATATATTTCATTCAACATTATGGTTGTTCAAGGTAGGAAGGAAAACCCAGATTTATTTATTTATTTTGATAGAGAGAGAAACCAGGAGCACATGAGTGGGAGGGTGAGGGGCAAAGGGAGAGAGAGAGAGAGAGAGAGAGAGAATCTCATGCAGACTCCCTGCTGAGCATAAGTCTGATGTGCAGCTCAATCTGACAATCCTGAGTTCATGACCTGAAAAGAAATCAAGAGTTGGGTGCCCAAATGAATGAATCACCCAGGTGCCCCTATCTATATTTAATATATGTCTCTTTTTCAAGTATTGCATGATGTTTCTCCTTTATTCCAGTTTGGACATTTTAGTCCTTACCTGGTCTTTCATTTACCTGTTATGTAATATAATTACAAAGTCAGGTTATGTTTACAACTATTTTACCATTCATATTTTATTTGACATATTTATGTACTATCTATCTTTATCTTTCTTGTTTCTTTTGTGCTAATGAAATATTTTATATTCTTCCATTTTCTTTCTCTAGTACCTCCTCAGTTATAGATACATTTTAACTACTTTTGTTTTGGTTAGTCTAAAGATTAAACCATTCTTTGATTTACTAAGGTTTAGTATAAAGTATTACTTTGGAGCTCCTGGGTGGCTCAGTTTGTTAAGTGTCTGACTCCTGATTTTGGCTCAGGTAATGATCTCTGGGTTGTGGGATTGAGCCCTGAATTAGGCTCCGCACTGAGCAGGGAGTCTGCTTGGGGACTCTTGCTATCTCACTCAGCCCCTCCCCGTGCTCACACACTCTGTCTCTCTCTAAAATAAATAAATACATCGTTTAAAAATATATGCATAAAGATTATTTTTATCATTCTTCTGTAATACTATAATATAGAAAATTCTAATTCTTCTTACTCATATCAATTTTACAATATAGTTATAATGAATTTTACTTCTAAACAGATTTTAAACTCAATAGAGCAATTATAGTATTTTTTTGTACTGCCAGATTTTTAAAAATTTTCTCACATATGTATATTTTCCCCTTACATTTCCATGTTTCCATTTTAGAAAATTTTCTTTCTATATAAAAATCTGTCTTTAGTATTTCTTTTTCAAATGGACTGATAGTGAGAAATCCTATCAGTTTTTATTTTTTCTTAAAGAATCTTTACTTCAGTTTTATTTCTGAAGTGTACTATTCTTAGTTATAGAATTCTAGACTGGCACTTATATTCTTTCACTTTAAAGAGATCATTCCATTTTCTTCAACATTCCATCATTTCTTTTGAGAAGGCTGTTAATAAGTTTTTATGAATCTCCTTTGAAGAAAGAGCAGGTCTTTCCTCTCTGGTTGCCTTTAAGATATTAACTGACTTCTTTTTCATCAGTGGTTTGACTGTGATGTACCTAGTTGCCAGATTTTTTTTTTTTTTCTTTTACATCCTGCTTTGAATCCACTGGTTCTCATGAATTCATGAGTTAATCTGCTCAGTAAGGGGAAATTCTAAGCTATGATTTCTTTGAATATTACTTTGTTTCCTTTTTTCTTCTTTTTCTTTAGAGGATCCAAATAGAGCCATGTTAAATATTTTGTGCTTATTCTAAATGTCTCTTATCTGGCTTTCTAGTTGGTGGTGGTAGAGCCATTGGTTTATCCTAAGCCACCACATTCTATCCAGAAATGGAAGTTTTCTCATTTTAGCATGAATTTTAGTCTTTATGTTTCATGAGTTCTTAATCAAAACTGCTGAACAGTTTATCCTTGTTAAAAACTTTCTTCCTGGGGCGCCTGGGTGGCTCAGTGGGTTAAGCCGCTACCTTTGGCTCAGGTCATGATCTCGGAGTCCTGGGATCGAGCCCCATATCGGGCTTTCTGCTCAGCAGGGAGCCTGCTTCCTCCTCTCTCTCTGCCTGCCTCTCTGCCTGCTTGTGATCTCTCTCTGTCAAATAAATAAATAAAATCTTTAAAAAAACAAAACAAAACAAAACAAAAAACAAAAACAAAAAAAAAAAACTTTCTTCCTGGGGCACTTGGGTGGCTCAATGGGTTAAGCCACTGCCTTCGGCTCAGGTCATGGTTTCAGGGTGCTGGGATTGAGCCCCATGTCAGGCTCTCTGCTCGGCAGAGAGCCTGCTTCCCCTTCAGTCTCTGCCTGCTTCTCTGCCTACTTGTGATCTCTCTCTGTCAGATAAATAAATAAAATCTTTAAAAAAACAAACAAAACTTTCTTCTTAGTTTCATCTAGTTTATCCATTTACCTCTCAGTTTGCACAATGTAGAACTTTCTTGTGCAGGATGTTTTTTCCAAATGTTCCTTAAGTATCTGGGTTTTAAACTCTCCCCTCACTGTTCCTCCTCTGTCTAAGTCCACTCATGGACTTCCAAGGCTACAATTATGATTAATTTGCTTACAGTTATGAACATGATTCTCAAAATTCATCATCTTAGCTCTAAAATTCCTTACCTCACTTAAAAAAATATTAACTGGTCAAAAAAAAAAATATTAACTGGTCAACCATGTAAGCAAAAACTACAAATCACCTTTGACTCATCATTGTCCTTCACCAATCACCTCTAGTCAGTCAACACAGCCCTCAATCCAATCTGATTATCTTTCCTTCTCTACCATCACCACCCTAGTTATCTTCTTTAACTTGGACGACTGCAATATGTTTCTGGGCTCTATCTCTGCATTTTCCTTCCTCTCAGATTCATTTTCCACAATAAGGCAAACATTACCTAATCTCTAAAAACAAATCCATTTGTTTTACAATACACTGCTGGGTTTGCATTGGATTTTAAAATTTATCTTTTTTCTAAACTTTTTGCTATAAGTTACAAAGCCTTAGGTAATCTTCTCTCATCCTGCTTACTCAACTTTATTTTTTGCTTTTATATTATGTGGCCCAGCCATAAAATGAAATTAAACTAGACTAAAATATTTTCGTTTCTAAATATGCCACGCATTTTTTTTCTCACCTTCAATCCTGTTCATAAGCCATCCCATTTGTTCAGAAATAACTTCTTCTCCTTACATCAGAGGACTCCCTTTCCCTAATTAGGTCTCATATTAATATCATTTTCTCAGGGAATCATTCAATGATACCTAGAATAGGCTGGATCATCTTTTTATATGTTGTTATAGCATTCCATATTCATCTAACATTAGAGTCATCATAAGGCAAAAAGATCCACAAGTTTCCTTTCAGTGTAATTGTAATAAAAATATATTTCAGAGTTGGTTGTTAAAATTAAGTGTGATAACATTTATAATGTGCTAAGGTAGGGTTTTACACATCACATAAACATACATATGCACAAAATGAAGCCGTGGCTTTTATAAGTTTTTAAGGTGAACTGGCAAATAATACATCATACAATTCAGAGATTTTGATTAAACAAAACTGAAGACAAATTCTACCTATGTTTTGAAAACCTAAGAACAGCAGAAGAACATTTCTTGACCACGAAAGGTGGAGGGACAAGTACTGTGACTCCCATCCCAACACACACACACACACACACACACACACACACCACACCACACCACACCACATTTCTCAAATCAGCATGAGACTAGCTCTGTTTATCACAATCCTTTAGTGAAAATATTGGTCAGGGTCCAGTGAGGAAAACAGAAACTACTCCAGGTGTTTCAAACACAGAATGTAATACAGCAATTTGATTATTGCCAGGCAATTCTCAACTTAGTAGCAGCAGCATGAACTGTTATTCCTGGTACGAAAGGATATTAAAAAGATGAGACTGTGAAAGTAGCTAAAACACCAAAAGTAGATGATTGTTTATCAATAGTCTACCAATTCTCTCCCATTGGTTAAACTGAGCTGGAAATGAGCAGTCAAAAAATATTTGGCAGAGAAAGGTTCTGAGAGCAATAGTAATCATGACTAGCAAAATGAGATTTTATGTCTTCTCAATCTCAATATGCCATTGTTTCATTCATAAAATTTCATAGTACTTAAACATTTCTGTGAGTATAACAAGTACTTTATTTTATTTTATTAATTTTTAAAAATATTTTATTTATTTATTTGACAGAGATCACAAGCAGGCAGAGAGGCAGGCAGAGAGAGAGAGAGGGAAGCAGGCTCCCTGCTAAGCAGAGAGCCCGTTGTGGGACTCAATCCCAGGACCCTGAGATCATGACCCGAGCCAAAGGCAGAAGCTTCAACCCACTGAGCCACCCAGGTGCCCCTAACGTGTATTTTAAAAGGAAGTTCATATGTTTGTGCTCTCATTCAATCAAAGAAATATTTACCAAAGTCAAGTAGTTATTTTCCCTACCTCTGTCAATAAAATAAAACATAGGAGAGTGATGGCTTGTTTAACTCTCAATGCTTTTGCATACTTAAAATCTGTTATATCCTGTCAAACATGCCTATGCTTCTCTAGAAAAATTCTGGCATTTTGTTAGGAAAATAGAGACTGCAGAAGTAAAAAGGGTACATAAATAAACTTTAAATTATTACTTATATACATTAGGTTACACACTGTATATATTTATATATAGAATGTGGTTTTCTGATTTTAAGTAAAATGTCAGCTTCCCTGTTGTTTTGTTGAAGTACATCTGAAATCCTGCCTCATATTGCAATTTTTTTTGTAACCCAGCTTTTCCAGAGTCTTTGAAGATTTGATCATGGTTTAACATGACTCTATGAAACATAGTATTGGCTTCTACTTTTTAATTAAAACTTAATTTCATAATTATCTAGTAAGTAAGAGCTATAATGGAAATATGACTAGCTTTAGACAATAGCTAAAACAAAATCTATGAGAAAGCAGCCAGTTTTCTGGACTCCTGTGTATCTTTTTAATATGTTTCCCATAGTCTCATTTAACTAGTACATCTAGGTATTACTCCAGCCCCATGCTTGCTATGGCCTACAGAAACTACAATTATGTACTGTGTTAGTGGTTTAAATCTAGGATAAGAGGCAGCAGTATTAACTCATATGATTATTGCTTCATCCACACACTAGAAGGAAAGGGCAGCAGGTAACAAGACAAAGCGGTGCTTTAGAAATTATTCCAGGAGAAGCCTAGAGCAACAAAATGCTGTTGTCTCAGATGCAAGGTATGGAATATGTCAGGTTTAAAAAATGCACCTTGAGGAAAACAAAGTGTCTTTAAAACAACTGTCTTCTATTTGTTTAAGACTCACAAACTTCGTATCTGAGAGAATATCAGAGACTGGGAAAGTGTCGACAATGGGGAAATACTGAAAAGTTCTCTTCTTGAATTTAGTCTCTTTTCAAATCAGAAATCACTCTCATCCTGCCTAAAGTATCTTATAAAGCACAAAACAATCTTCCAGAGTCTTTCCCTAGATAAGCACAGCTGTTTCCTCGTTGAGGGGATGAGATTCAAACACATTTCAGAGCAGCTGCTTGTTGCCTTCCCAGCTGCTTAGAATATGGGAAACTTTGCTGGCAGGCCCCAAACCAGAGCAGTAGGCATCCAGACTATCCCCTGGGCACTGGGATTAAGCAGGCAATAGAAGTTTGAAGCCCTGTGTGTTTTTTTAATCACTGTGATCTAAGCCTCTGTGTGAGTTTAAAGAATAAAGCCCACATTGCAAGGGTGGTTCAATATTCTCAAATCAATTAATGTGATACATCACATCAGTAAAAGAAAGGATAAGAACTATATGCTCATTTCAACAGATGTGAAGAAAACATTTGACAAAGTACAACACCCATTCATGATTAAAACCTTCAACAGAGAAGGTTTAGAGGGAACATACCTAAACATAATAAAGGCCTTATTTGAAAAACCCATAGCAGACTTCATACTCAATGGGAAAAAAAAAAAAAAACAACTGAGAGCTTTTCCCCTAAGGTAAGGAATAGACAAGGAAGTTCACTCTCACCACTTTTATTCAACATAGTACTGAAAATCCTAGTCACAGCCACCAGACAACAAAAAAGAAATAAAAGAATCCAAATTGGTCAGAAGTGAAACTTCCACTATTTTCAGATGACATGATACTGTATCTAGAAAACTTAAGACTTCACCAAAAAATCGCTAGAACTGATACACAAATTCAGTGAAGTCACAGGATAAAAAAAATGATGTACAGAAATCTATTACATGTCTGTACACTGATCATGAAGCAGCAGAAAGAGAAATTAAGAAAATAATCTCATTTATAATTGTAAAAATATAAGACACCTAGGAATAAACCTGATCAAAGAGATGAGAAACCTTTACTCTGAAAACTATAAAACATGGATGGAAAAAATTGAAGATGATACACTTGTTAATGGAAAGATATTCCATGCTCATGGATTAGAAGAACAAATATTATTAAAAATGTGTATACTATCTAAAGCTATCTACAAGCATAATGCAATACCTATCAAAACAAACAAACAAACAAAACAAATAGCATTTTTCACAGAACTAGAAAAAAGAATCCTAAAATTTGTATTGAACTGCAAAAGACCATGAATAGCCAAAGCAAGTTTGAAAAAGAGAAGCAAAGCTAGAGGCATCGAAATTCCAGACTTCAAGTTATATTACAAAGCTGTAGTAATCAAAGTCATATGGTATTGTTGCAGAAACAGATAAACAGATAGAGCAGAATAGAAAATTCAGAAATGAATCCACAATTATATGGTCAATTAATCTTCAAAAAAGCAGGAGCACTTGGTAGCTCAGATGGTTAAGCATCTGCCTTCAGCTCAGGTCATGATCTCCAGGTCCTGGGATGGAGACTCACACCATGTCAGCCTCCCTGCTCATTGGGAAGTCTGCTTCTCCCTCTCCCTTTCCCTCTACCTCCCCCACCCCAGCACCCTGCTGGTGCTCTCCCTCTCTCTGAAATGAATTAAAAAAATAAATCTTTAATCTTCAACAAAGCAGTAAAGAATCTTCAATAAACGGATGGGTAAAAGTCTCTTCAACAAATAGTGTTGGAAAAACTGGTCAGCAACATCCAAAAGAATGAACAGGATAACCTTTTTATACCATACAGAGAAAGATCTAAATGTGACACCTGAAACCATAAAAATCCTAGAAGAGAACATAAGCAGTAACTTCTTTGATGTCAGCTGTAGCAACTTCTTTCTAGATATGACTCTTGAGGCAAGGGAAATAAAAGCAAAAGTAAATTATTAGGGTTACATCAAAATAAAAAATTTCTGCAGTTAAAGAAACAACAAAACTAAAAGGCAACGTATGAAATGGGAGAGGATATTTGCAAATGACATATCCAATAAAGGATTAGTATCCAAAAGTATAAAAAGAACTTATAAAACTCTATCCAAAAAACAAATAATCCAATTAAAAAATGGGCAGAAGACATGATGGGCATTTCTCCAAAACCATATCCATATGGCCAACAGACACAAGAAAAGATGTTCATTATCACTTATCATCAGGAAAATGAAAATCAAAACTACAATGAGATATTACCTTACACCTGTCTGTATGGCTAATGTCAACAACACAAGAAACAAGTTTGGCTCTGGAGACAAACTACATGAATCCAAAGAAATTTTTTCCCTAAATCTCAGTTTTCTCCTCTGTAAAATAGAAAAGCCACATCTACCTCATAGGATTGCCATGAAGATAGATTAAGTACATGTATGGCACAAGCAACTGTATATACGCTGATTCACTATCATTATGACGATTATCAAAATTTTGAAAACAAGAATTTCCCTCTCCCATTGGTTATTGCAAAAAGTAAAAGGATGAGGAAAGATGAAGTTATTAATAATGACCCCCATTTTGTAAATTTGTCAAACCCACACACTTAAAATATTATCTAAAACCTTCATAACAATTCTGTGAGGTAGGTATCATTTTTTCCCATTTATCAGATAATTTATATAAGAACTATGACTCAGAGAATTTCAGTGTCTTGTGTGTGGTCACACAGGCAGAAAGAGGTAAAGTTCGGATCAAAGCCAAATCTATGTAATTCCTAATCCTCTGTGTTTTTGTTTTTTTTGGTTTTTTTTGGGGGGGGGGGTTGTTTTTTGTTTTTAATCATCTTGTACTAACTCTCAAAATAGGAAATGTTTTAGAATTTAGTCAAATGTCTTTTCTCATTTGGGGCTGAGATCTCCCAACCTATTCTTTTTACTTTACCTCAAATATTTTGCAGTGAGATATCTCTTCTCTTTAGTCAGGGAGCCTTTTGGTTTTTATCCTGACCACATAACTCTGATAATAATCTCCACTCAGTTACTCTGAATGGCATTCCCCAGAATAACTCTTGTCCTTCAGAAATGAGTGCCAGATATGAGTACACAATAACTCTCCTACTGAATCTTAATTGTACCTTTTCAGGAGAAAGATTAACTTTTGTGACAAAAACTATTTGAATTTACAGGTAAATCTCTGTATTTATAGACACTTGTTTTTGAGTGTTTATTACATACCTAATCATCAATGAGCTGAGTGTTATGGGGTGAGTATGTATATGTGTGTGCATATGTGTGTGTGTTGCCCACTTGAGATGCCAAGCATTTTCTTTGCTGTCTTTAATCTCACCATTCAGTTTTGAACATTCATAGGTCCAAGAAATGCAACGTTGTAATGATAAAACACAGTGGCTATGAAAAAGAAGAGGGTTATCCTCTAGATCAAAGCTTTTAACCTAGAGGTCTAGACACACTGTTGCATTTCAATTACTTGTGACATGTGTCACAGGGTCCATAATTTGTTGGTAATAATAATAGTTCAAATACTGAAATTGGAGAATGATTTACTGTTTTTCCACAAATTAAAGTGGCATCAGGGTTATCTCTCTAATTATATCCTTTCATTCACTTGCATTTTGATATACTTCCTGAAGTGAGAAAGAAGGGGAGAGTTAAAACTAGGTTCCTAGTAATCAAGCTATTATCCCACTTTATCAATACAGTGTTCAGTGAAGTGGCCCTTCTTTTGAGAAATATGTTCTGCATATGAAATTTGTGTTATTGCAGAAAAAAAAGGAAAAGGAAAAAGTCTGAGATATTCTCCTTTAGGAACTGAAACTATGCTTTGGTTCATTTTCCACAGTGATTTCTGTGCTCATAGTCATTTTCCCCTTTTTCCTTAATAACTAAATGCTATATTTACTTAGACAGAAATATGACCAAACTTGAAGGATAAATCATGATTGGACCATCATCCTTAATAAATGATTGGTCTAGGGGTGTTTCATATGACTTGGTCTTCACTGATAGGATGAGGGAAAGTTAGCAGACTTTCTAGGATGATTCTGGAAAAGATTCTTTATATAATTAAAGATCATGTCATAAAAAAGGGAACTATCACTCTTCTTAAAAGTAGTTGTGCAAAAACTTGAAATTTGGCTTCTGTATCTATATTGAAATTTTAAGAGAGAGAGAAAACACAACAAATACAGATGATGACAGAGGGGAATATGGAAAGAACTCAAGTTAAATAACATTATGAAACCTTGGAACAACCATTATCTGGACTTCTAATTATGGTTCAAATCATTGATAATAAATTTTGTTACTTGGCATTAACAGCCTTCTTCTTTTCACATCTTATTGCCAATTTTCTAATCCCAGTCTAAAATAGTTCAGATGAAGATGATGTCATCAGTCTCATAGCTGGTGTTCCACATTCCAACCATTTTGGAAACTTTGATTGCAGTTATTTTTCTGCAGTGTTTTTTGTTTGAGAACATAAGACTGTTCTTACTATGAGTCTAATACTATGGGCACTAAGCTTTGCACTGACTTCTTAATTTCCCAGATCATATCTTTACGTAAGCATGACCGCTCTTTTTGCTATTGCTCACCTACACTTACTTCATCCTGCCCCTGCACTTTGAATCCTAAACTATTTTACCTGTGGAACTACACCATATTCAATCAATTCATTTCTATTTCTACCTCTAAAATCCAGGTTTTAATGCAAAATAATCTATTATTTCAATGAAAACTGTGACTATATATATTTATATATATAGTTATATATATATATATTTATATATATAGTAATATATATACATATATAGTTATGATTATGGATTTTGGGTTGTTGTTGTTTTCAGTCTTTTAAAAATATCTTTCCCTTTAGCTCTTATATTAAGGGAAATCCCTCTCTTTCTTACAGAGCTGTGAATTAAGGAATGGGTAGAGTTTACATTTAAGCACGCCAGTGTCTGCCCAGTTCTTAGTGTATACATTTGTTTTTCTTTTTAGTGATTCTTTGTTCTTAAAATGCTACTAGAAAACATAGATCTTCCTAGTGCCTTTCAACTTATACTGTAGTTTGATTAATTTAAATCATTAATAACTTCAGTAGGATTACTATAATACTGTATACTGGCCAAACTTGTAAATCTTATAATGAGTTTGTTGCATTAATTTCAAAAACCACACCTTCATTGTATTTTATGTATAAATTGTATTTGTTCAAGTTGTATATATTGATATTGTATGTATACATGCAGCATGGTTAAGTTAGAAATAAAAATCTTTACCTAATACCTGTAAAAAAAAAAATCAACAAGATATGCGGATATTGTTCAACAATATTCTGAGAAAGAAACAAAAACATGGGCAGAGAAGTCATTAAAATAGGAGAGGTTAACATTCTGGAAGAATGGAAAGAGGTCAAGAGAAAAATGTTGATTGAGGCACAAAGCCAAGCTCCCTTAAGAGTGAAAGATCTTAGATACCAGGTGGTCAGAATTTTCACATTTGGTAAACATTGATTAGGTCCCAGGAGAAGATAGGTAGCCATTCATTTTCAGGAACTCTGGTTTTTTAGAGCAGGTACTGGGCCCCAGCACTGCAGAACTAAAGATGTCACCACTGAATAGAACAAGAGCATCACTGAGAGAAAAGAGATGGCCAACTGGAGAAGGAGCAATGGCCAGAGAGATACTTGGTTTTGAACATATATAAATACACCTTCTTACACTCCCATAAGCAACTGAAGTTACAAAAGTTGTAAAAGAGTGAAATTTGAGTTATTTCTCTCACTATAAATATGGGTTATTAAGGCCTAGGAAATTTGGGGCTGTGACACTCATCTTTTGTTTTATAAAGGTACATTTGAATCTATCAAAATCCTAGAGGAGAACATAGGCAATAATCTCTTCAACATTGGTCACAGCAACTTGTTTCTAAACATGTCTCCAAAGGCAAAGGAAACAAAAGTGAAAATGAACTTCTGGGACTTCAGGATCCAAAGCTTCTGCACAGCAAAAGAAACAGTTAACAAAACAAAAAGCCAACTCACAGAATGGGAGAAGATATTTGAAAATGACACTACAAAGGGCTGATATCCAAGATCTATAAAGAACTCTTCAAACTCAGCACTCAAAAAAACAGATAGTCATGTCAAAAAGTGGGCAGAAGACATGAACAGACACTTCTCCAAAGAAGATATACAAATGGCTAACAGACACATGAAAAAAATGTTCATCATCATTAGCCATCAGGGAGATTCAAATCAAAATCACATTGAGATACCACCTTGCACGAGTTAGAATGGGTAAAATTAATAAGACAGTAAACAACAAGTGTTGGGAGAGGATGTGGAGAAAGGGGAACCCTTTTACACTGTTGGTGGGAATGCAAGTTGGTGCAGCACTTTGGAAAACAGCGTGGATATTCCTTAAGAAATTAAAAATGGAGATACCCTATGACCCTGCATTTGCACTACTGGGTATTTACCCCAAAGATACAGATGTAGTGAAAAGAAGGGCCATATGTACTCCAATGTTCATAGCAGCAATGGCCACAATCACCAAACTGTGCAAAGAGCCAAGATGCCCTTCAACAGACGAATGGATAAAGAAGATATGGTCCATACATACAATGGAATATTACACCTCCATCAGAAAGGATGAATACCCAACTTTTACATCAACATGGATGGGACTGGAGGAGTTTATGCTGAGTGAACTAAGTCAAGCAGAGAGAGTCAATTATCATATGGTTTCATTTACTGGTAGAGCATAAGGAACAACATGGAGGACATAAGGAGAAGGAAAGGAGAAGTGAATTAGGGGAAATTGGAGGGGGAGATGAAACATGAAAGACTGCGGACTCTGAGAAGCAAACAGGTTTTGGAGAGGAGAGGGATGGGGGGATAGGTGAGCCTGGTGAGGGTATTATGGAGAACATGTACTGCGTGGAGCACTGGGTGTGGTGCATAAGCAATGAATCTTGGAACACTGAAAAAGTAAAATTTGAAAAAAAGGTATCTTTGAATATATCTTCAATTCTTCAGGAAATACGCTACTCAAAGGAGGAATAAAGACTTTATTTTGCAAGGAGATGAGAAAATACACTTTGTTAGGCTCCCTTTACTTTCAGGATTCTCAGAAATCAATCTACTGATTCCATGGAGATAATTTGTCCTGATTCGCATTTATATTTTCTTTATTTCATTGTTCTGTTTACAATTGTATCAGGTTTCTGAATTTTTCTCCTTTAAGATACCTGGTAATTATGTCTGATTGTTGTGTTTAGTCTGACTTAAGCAGAAGTGACAAGGTAACCTGTACCAGAACTTTGGCAAATTGAAAATGCTTGGAGTTTTTGTTGTTGTTGTTGTTATAGTTGTTGTTTGTTTGTTTTATAGAATTCTTATTCAGAATCTTATTGCATGTAAGGAAAGTATCCCTTAACAATGGTACAGATAATGCAGCTTAAGTAAAAATTAGCTGATTCTAATATTTCATAGTTTCTTATTTATTTTGTCCTTTCATTTATCAAGATGATTTGGTGTAACTTAGGTTCATAGGCAACGTCCATTTCAATTTATGGAAAAGTTCTTACACTGTATATAGAAGCTTAGGAATATCTCCAGTGGATAAACTATTATTGGTAGTGATACAAACAAGTTATAGCTTAGCCTTCATGAATACATATTTTATTGGAACTGACAAAGAGGTAAGGTGTGCTATGGAATAGTCAAGAATTTAGGTAATGAACTTTTATAATAACATGGAAAGTAAAGTATCAATCCTGCTTATGTGCCCAGATAGCTCATACATCTTAGCTAGCCCCAGACTTCACAATTTATTGTCCAAATGTTCATTTACCAAGAAAGACAAATGATTATTTCCAACTGTCTTGTGACAATAGTAAAACTTCTTTAGAAACTTTATAACTGGATCTAGAAGGGATACTATTCTGGTTGTTCAAATCTAGATTCAATCATAGCTAAATATTGGTTACTACTCTCAACTTATTTAAATTTGCTGTTAATATCTGAGATTAGTATGTTACAGTGCAGGTGTGTACCACATATTTCTAAACATTTTGATCAAATAAATATTTCAAATATATACAAAGTATAAAAACAAACATTCCTGAAACAATAAAGTGGTTTTAACACTATGAAACGGTCTACATGTAGGTATTCCTGATGCCATCAAGCTGTCTAAAATTCCCTACTATTCTCATTTGGGTCAGTAGAAGTCTGCACCATTTCTTGGACATACCTGTGATTTCTACTAACACTTACACACTGAAGCATTCCACATACACTGAAGCATTCTACATCTCTTATCTTCAGCCTTGACATCTTTTTTGGATTTCATTATCATATTTCCAATTACCTCTTTGATATTTACACATGGATGTACTGTAAGAACTTTATAACTTATACCTAAATTCCCATATTCTCCCTAGGTAGATCAGCATAATGGTCAGCAGTGATTAAAACCATAGTTTTTAGAAGCAAATCACTTGTTTTCAAAATTTGCATTTACCACTTATTAACAGATTTATCTGTGTGTCTTAATTTTCTCAACTGAAAAACAAGCATAATAATTGTATCTAATAAGGTTCACATGACAAAAAAGCTACACTATATACATATATTAAACACTTGAATGAGTGCTTGGCACATAGTGTACACTATACAGAAATGTTTAACATTATCATGCCTCCAAATCTGCGCCTACTCTACTTTTTGGTTACCAAAAAGTATTCATTCTTTCTCCTAAATCTCTCTTTTTTTTTTTTTAAAGATTTTATTTATTTATTTGACAGACAGAGATCACAAGTAGGCAGAGAAACAGGCAGAGAGAGAGGAGGAAGCAGGCTCCCCGCCAAGCAGAGAGCCCGATGTGGGGCTCGATCCCATGACCCTGGAATCATGACCTGAGCCGAAAGCAAAGGCTTTAACCCACTGAGCCACCCAGGCGCCCCTCTCCTAAATCTCTCTTAAATTGAAACTCCCTTCTTAGACTTTACATGCACTTCATTAATTCAAGTCCTTTTATGTGAGCCATTGAAATAATTTCTCATTTGTCACCTGGAATTGTCACCCTTTCTTTAATGGACCTTTGAGCTGAAGACTGAATTGTCTTCTTAAAACATTCTGCTGATAATAACTTTGCTTTTCAACAAACTTTAATGTAGCAAAAACAAAAACAAACAAACAAAAAAAACATAGAATAAAGTCATGAGTGCCAAGCATATCTTATTCTCAAATAACTTTGCCAAACTTATTTTTCTGCAGTTCCTTTCTCATAGCATAAATTCAAAAGAATACCCCATGCCTTTGTAAATGTTGGCCTCTATCCCAAGAACTTTTCTTGAATTGATACTTATTCTTCAAGACTCAGTGAGATTATCTCAGTAAATATCCAGTAAAATGGTCATGATTTTCTCTCTTCCATTCATCCCTTTTGGGTAGAGATGATCACTAATTTCTTTCTGCTCCCTATTTGCACTTACCTCCAGAAACTGCAATTTACCTGCCTTGATCTTCACTGAGAAAACAGAGATATAAAACTGAAGGCGTAGGATAAACTGAACTTTAATTTTATTTGGTTGTTGTCTCACATTTAAGTGTTGATTACACTTTTTAAAAGATCCTAGAAAGATGACTATCATTTTCTTTGATGCCATGGATCCAATAAATCATGACACTTTATAAGCATGTTTGCCATGCTACAATAACCAAAATAAGGAGTAAAAGAGAAATGCCAATTTAATCAAAGAAAGTTCAGATTTACTGTCCTATATTAAAAGGGAGCACATTTATGGATGCTTTTGATGTTGCTTAATAGAAAACAAGAACATTTAGAAGAAGGGAAGCTGCTGATTAAATTCTCTATCAAGGATTCTTAAAAGATGTTTAGGGTAAACAATAGTTGTGAGCAGTGTCAGTAAGAAAACTGTAATTGAGGTAATACAGTTATACCTGGGATGAGTTTGAAAAATGAGTAAGTCCCTAAATTTGGTTGAACGTTATATTCTGGAGCATTTGACTTCATTAAAATCAGAATCTGAATGTTCTGTTCCATTTCCTAACTTTGATACTTAAACATGCTTCATAAACCACCTGAAAGCAAAGCATATGAGTAAGTCTGCTGTTAACCCAATGGCATTAGGGAAAGAATACATAATTACTTCTGCTCTCCTCAGAAGAATTTGGTTCTGCCTTCTATGTCAGAGAGACAATATAGAACATAACTAATGTCATGAATCAACTTGTCACATCTATAACCTTGACACTGTTTATTGGAACTGAAGTAGGACATAAGATGATTGGATATTGGTAAAGACTTGACAAAAGGAAGTTTGATTTATAACACTTCTCAACTATGAATTTTCCAGAGATTTTCATCTAATGTTCTTCCTGGATCCTAGCCCTGAATTTATTTAACCTTTATGACAATGTCCAATCTGTCCATACCTTTTAGATCTTCATCTCCCCAGAACCTGGAACCAATTCTATATAGACATGGGAGCTGAAAAGGCATCACTGCTAGGTAACTCTGGTTTGGCATTGAATCTCCTTCCCTGCCAGTGTGTTACTAACTTGGCCCCTAATATTCCTTATTATTGTGCTCTGACTTCTGAACTTAGATATCAGAAGCCAACACAGCACAGTAGAAAGAACTTTTTAACCACAAATCAAGAGACCAAATATTCAATGTTAACTTTGACTATGGAATAATTTTATGCTAGTTTATTCTCTGAGTTTGATTTCTCTGAGGTCAAATCTTTTCATGCAGTTTATGGGTTAGAATGAATGATTTGTAAGATCTCATCCAATTCAATAATGCTGAGTCTTAATTATTATCTTTACTTCTAGGTTTTCCAACAGATACCTGAAAATCATGCCAAATTGTAACAGTGATTAGATTCCCTTTCTTAAATTCTGTTCTCCTATATTTACTTCCTTGACAGATGCAGATTATCTACCTACCCACATGTTATGGACTAAATTGTGTCCCCTCAAAATTCATTTGTTGAAGTTCTAACCCACAATGTGACTGTATGTATCGATGGGATCTTAGTATCTTCAGTAATGAAGACTAAATGCAGGAGTTCTGGTTCTAGATGGGAACAGAGGAAGTTCCTGAATTTACGTCCTCCATGGACACACCTGAATCTATTGATACACATGAAACAATTCCCTCTGAAAGAAATCCCGGAAATAGCTGAGCAACTCCTACACATCTGATAAATGAGAAAATACCCATGACAAAATGGGAAGTAAAGGGTAAGACACATTCTTACCATAAATCCCACCCCAGGCACAGAGACATACCTCAAGAGAGAACTCATAACTCATACCTTCTCCCTGAGGAGTGAAGATTTGGGATCTAATATCTAGCACCCCAATTTTTATAACATCTACCCGAGAGATGGTATGCTAAAACATCTAGCTCTAAAAGCCAATATGGCTTGCATTCATGAGACCCATAGACTATAGAAAATAAAAAGTTCTTAATGGGTTTTGCAGGACTTGCTGTGACTATCCCCCTGGGGCTCAGTGCAGGGGGAGCAGACAGAAATCCCTATATCCCAGTCTTTCTATGAAAGAAGCCTATGTACATACTTCAAAAATTGCTGCCTGAGGATCAAGCTTCTAATTTAGTGCACATCTAGAGGCTTACTGCAATTCTCTCCAGGGTCTGGGGAGGCAACCAGTGCCATCTCCATATTCTTCATCTGGCCCACTCTAGTCCTTGGGGTTCCCTGGAGGGAGCTTATGCACATGTCTGACACCTCAATATTTGTAGCTGCCACCCAGAGGAGGGATTCCTTGATTGCCCGCATCTGATGAACAGTGGAGTTTGTGTTCACAAACCAAAAAACCAAAAAAAGTTTTTAACTAGTTCTCCTCCAAACTCAGTGCAGAGGTAGCAGACAGAAATGCCCATCCCCCAGTCCTTCCCTGAAGGAGGCTTAAATGCATACAATAAATGCTGTTGCCTGAGAGTTAGTCTTCTAATTTAGAATGTATCTAAGGGCTTAAAACAAATTTCCCAGAGACCAGGGATGCAAGCAAACACCATTTTTACATTCTGCCTGTAACCCACAAAATATCACCAATATCTCCCTGGATGGAGCTTGCGCACATATCTGGCAGTGAGGCTTTCACAGCTACCATTCAGGGGACACATCCCTGAATCACCAGGCTCTAAAAGCCAGCAGGTTTGTGTTCACCAGTCCCACAGGAACGATGCAGAAAAAGAAACAGTTCTTAACCAGCTGTTTCCCCCCCCTTCCCCAGGGCTCAGTACAGAGGGAGTAGACAGAAATGCCAATTTCCTAGTCTTTCCATGAAAGAGGCCTATTTGTGTAATTTAAACCTGCTGTCTAAGGGTCTGGCTTCTGCTGTTTTGCATGTAAGTGCAGACTGTGATCCTCTCATGTGGGACATTGATAGGTGTAGGCACTGATGAAGGAGCAAAAGGCAAACTGGGGATAAGGCACAGGCAAACACCCTACAACCCCTCAACCTCCAGAGGGTGGGTTATGTGTGACATTCCTCAAGCATTCTTGGCTGCCCACAAAAAAAAGGGAAAAACAAATTGTTAACTGATGGGGTCACAGTCAGGCAGTACATGAGTCTCCCTCTTAATGATTAAAAAAAAAAAAAAAAAGCAATCTCCAGAAACCCAATTTCTAATTTCCTGAAGTCCTGGCATCACCCTCTCCTCTATAAGAGAGAAAATCTTATATGATGAGCCACTCTTCACAACCTCAGTACAGCTCTTTCTATCCATGAATCCTGTCCCCATACTTTAATAAAAATACCCTTTATGAATCGAAATCATCTCAAGAATTCTTTCTGGGCCATTGGCTCCAGATTCCATCACTCCAAACCACATCAGTACAACCTCAAGTACTAGGAGCCACAAAGAACAAACAAGCTGGTTTAAACAAACAAAAAGGCTTTAGAGAAAACTAAAAGCTCAGACTGATTCGTAGATAAGGGTCATCTACATGAGACCATGCTTTTGAGAATGAGGCGGTGTCTATTTCATCTAATGCACAGAAAGCAGCACAGGGAGTCAGGGAAATGAAGAAATAGATAAATACATTCCAAAGAAAAGAATAAGATAAAACTAATGGAGGTAATGAAATGGAGCTAATGAGAGTTTAGACTACAGATCATAAATATGCCCACCAAAGTCAGGAAAACAATACATGAATAAAGTGAAAATATTAACAAAGAGTAAATAAAATGAAGTACCAAATAGAAATCACAGAGATGAAGAATATAATATTGAACTACAAAAAAGACACCAAAAGACACCAAAAGACAGAACAATATTCGCACTATAGGAGTCCCAGAAACTGAAGAAGAGAGAAAGGGGCAAAAGCTTATTTGAAGAAATAATGGCTAAAAATTCTTCTAACTAGTGGGAAAAGGGAAAAATATCCAGATCCAAGAATTCTAGAGAGTTCCGAAAAAGATGAATTTAAATGGACCCACACTGAGACATATTATAATTATATTGTCAATAGTTACAGGAGAAAATCTTAAGTGAAATAAGAGAAAAAAAACAACAACAACTTGATAATACAAGACTATCAGCTTATTTTTCAGCAGAAACTTTACAGGTTTAGAAAGAAGCGGAATGATGTATTCAAAGTGAATAAAAAGAAAAAAACAAGAAAACAAACAAACAAAAAACCCTGCCAACCAAGAATACTTTACTTAACAAAGTGTCCTTCAGAATTGAAGGAGAGATAAAGAGTTTTTAATAAGCAATCTGAAAGGGTTCATCACCACTAGACTGGGCTTAAAATAAATGTTAAAAAAAAACCTTTTTCAAGCTGTAAAAAAGGATGCTAATTAGTTAAGAATAAATCGTATGAAAGTATAAATCTCACTGGCAAGGTAAATATATAGTTTATATTCATAATACTCTCTTGTCCTGATAGTGGTGGGTAAATCATTTCTACATCTAGTGTGATGGTTAAAAGACAAAAGTACATGAACTAACTGTAAATACAATAATTGATTAATGAATACAAAAAGTTAAAGAAAATTGTGACATTGAAAACATAAAATGTCAGGGTAAGGACAAAAATGTAAAGCTTTTGTGGGGGTTGAAACACAAATATTACCAGTTTAAAAATACTGTTATACAGAATGGCAATAAGTACATACTTATCAATAATTATTTTGAATGTAATAGACTAAATGCTTTGATCAAAAGACATAGGGTGTGGGGCGCCTGGGTGGCTCAGTGGGTTAAGCCTCTGCCTTCGGCTCAGGTCATGATCACAGGGTCCTGGGATCGAGCCCCACATTGGGCTCTCTGCTCTGCAGGGAGCCTGCTTCCTCTTCTCTCTCTCTCTGCCTGCCTCTCTGCCTACTTGTGATCTCTGTCCGTCAAATAAATAAATAAAATCTTAAAAAAAAAAAAAGACATAGGGTGATTGAGTGGATCAAAAAAGCAAGATCCAACTATATGCTGCTTATAAGAGACTCACTTCAGACTTAATGACATATGCAAATTGAAAGTGAAGGGATGGAAAACAATTCCTATGAAAATGGAAGCTGGGGTTAGCAATACTTATATTGGACAGAATAGACATTAAAACACAAACTGTAATAAGAGACAAAGAAAATGCTACTTAATGATTAAGAGAGCAATCCAACAGGTAGATATGAAAATTGTAAGTATTTATGCACCCAACATGGGAAATCCTAAATACATAATACAACTATTAATAGACATAAAGGAAAAAATCAGTATAATACAATGATAGTAATAAAGGACTTGAACACTAAGGTTACATCAATAGATAAATCATCCAGACAGAAAATCAACAAGGAAAGAACTGTTTTGAATGACATTCTGGTTGTAACAGATATACTCAGAACATTCCATTAAAAAACAAAACAAAACAAACAAACAAACAAAAAAACACATTCTTTTCAAATGCAAATGGGACATTCTCTAGAATAAGTCACATGTTAAGCCACAGAACAAATTGCAATAAATTCTAAAAGATTGAAATCATATAATATATCTTTTCAGGCCACAACAGTTTGAAACAAGAAATTGAACATAAGAATATATCTGGAAAGAAAACAAATACCTGAAGGCTAAATAATACGTTAGTAAACAATGAATGGGTCAACCAAGAAATCAAATAGGAGATCAAAATGAAACCTACATTTTTTTCTTCCTCAGTTATTCTAGCTGTTACTTCCAGTATTGTGTTGAATAAGAGTAGCAAGAGTGGGCTTTCTTTCTTTTTCTAATCTTACAGGAAGGTGCTGAATTTTTACCATCGAGTATAGTTAGCTATGGACATGGCATATACCTATTATATTGAGGTATATTTGCAGAATACCCAGTTTGTTGAAAGTTTTTATCATGAATGGATGTTGATTGTTTTTAATTTATTGAAATGATGATATAAATGTTATCCTTTGTTTTGTTAATGTGGTATATCACATTGATGGATAACCAGATATTAATCCATCCCTGAATCCCTGGAAGAAATCTCACTTCATCATGGTGTGTGATCCTTTCAGTGTACTGAATTTCATTGTTGATTTGGCTTGCAATATTTTGATTGAGGAGTTTTGCATCTATGCTCAACAGTGATACTGGTCTATAATTTTCTTGTGTTGTTGTCTGTTTTTGGTATCAGGGAACTGTTGCTTTCATAATGTATATGTTTCCTCCTCTTTTATTTTCAGAAGAGACTGGGAAGGAGTGTTATTAGTGCTTCTTTAAATGTTTGCTAAAATTGACCAGTGAAGCCATCCAGTCCTGGACTTTTCTGTATTAGGAAATTTTGATTACTGGTTCAATCTCCTTACTAGTAATAATTATGTTGTAAAAATCCAGATGGACTGCATGATTAAAAATAGAACACATTCTTCTTGCAATTCCAAACCATAAGATATTTGAAAAGTTTATTCAATATTATTTCATAATAATAAGGAATTTGGCAGGTAGGTATTGAGAGGGAGTATTATATTTGATAAGATCTAGCCCCACATTAGTCTAAACATTAATGATCTACAGAATATGGACTCTTAAAGCTCTCAACCTTACCCCAACATATATAAATATTATAATCACAATATATGTATATTATATATAATGTATATATTATATATTATATTATTTAAAATATATTATTTTACTATGTATTTTATATTTATGGCCAATATATACTATGGTGGTATTATGGATTTTGTTAGGCAACCTATACTGCCCCTCTTACAACATTTCCTCGAGAAGAGATTAGATGAGACTTGGCACAAATGGAACAGTATTGAAATATTTATTCAAAAAAATATGTGAGCATATTTTGCTTAGAGACCTTGGTAGTACACACAAGGGTTTTTGGCAAAAACAGAATTTAGACGCATAGGCTTCTATCCCTGTAGGGCAACACAATTTATCTGATTTAAAAATCATAGTCTATGTATTTTAATTTTATTTACAGCAAAATACTGGCATTGCCAGACTCTCAGTCAAATTTTGGGATTATAACCTATTCATAAATCAGTTTATGAAACTTGGAATGTTTTTCACAAAAGAAAGCAGTATTATACAAAGTAGTACTAAGTTTTCTCTATGAAAGCTTTCTTGTTTTACTCATTTTATACATAAAGTATTTAAGTTATGGTGATCATGAACCCCAAATAATAATTAGCATGTACTGATTCATTACCATACCAAACGTATTACATCCATTAATACATCTATTTCTCTGAACCAAACAAATTCTATAGAATATGTCAAATTGAAATATCCATTTTATAGATGAGGAAAAGGAGGTCAGTTATCTCATCCAAGATCACAAATCTAGTTAAAAAAAACTTTTTAGCTAATAAGTCCACCATTTAAATATACAATAAATAGTGCTTATTATGTGCTAAGCAGAAATTCACTTATACTTAAATAATTTACATCACTCCCCCTCCATTTTGTATTAAATATCTTTATCAAATTGATTCTAGTCTTTCCCTCAAAAATGTGATTGTGGTTTGCTCCACCTGCTTAAAACTTAATCAAACACACTATGAAATGTTCTAAAGATGTTTTTCACTTGCAAGAATGGAGAGAATGGATAAAGTTGCATTTTGAAAAAGCTCAACCCTTGTTTATGATTTATTTCAAGATTTAGTGTTTCTGTATCACTCCAATTTAACATGGAATTTTTTTCATATAAATACCTGCCCCAGAACACTTAGCACCTACTTTTTCTTTTATTTTGCTTCTTTTAATAGTAGAGAAGGAAAAACGTATTTGGCATAGGTGAATCTTTAAAAGGGTTAAAGGACATTTTCCCTTTATTTCAGAGAACTCAGTACTTATCTGTTCAATCTCCATTAAAACAAACTGATCTTTAAATTATTAAACTAAAATTTAGGGCAGAATGTGGGAGAGGCTCTCTGGTGGTATGAAGGGCAGTGGAGATGCATTAGAGCTTCAGAATGATAGTAAGATAACCCCAAGAAAGCAAGATTCCAAGAAGGGTTGAAATAGAAGTATCCATTCAAATTTGTTTTTCCTTCCTTGCTTCTTTCCTTTCTCCAATATGCCTTCTGATCTGAATTTCTTACAGGGAAAAGTGAGAGAATACAAACTGAAAATATATTTATGATAGAGGAATTTGTAAAATAAGTTTTTCATTTACTTAAGGGATATTTAGGATTCAGAGACAGAGAAATGTATTGGTTAGGAGTGCAAGCTTTGGAATTGAAAGACCTAGATTTGAAGCTTAGTTTCCCCATACACTAGTTATGTCATCTCAGAGGCCAGTTACTTAATTTTGCCTCAGGTTTTAATTTGCAAAACTGGACAATAACAGGGATATTTTAAAATTATTTTGAAGATTCAATGAAACAATATATGTAAAGAATTTAAAATATTGTCCCATACATACAGAGCATGCCCCAGTAAGAGTTAATTACTGCCCTTGTTGTTGTTATTGTAAATAGCAATGCTATTTTTAAATATGCATTATTTTAAATGCTAAAGTGAAAGTTTCATACAGAGATCTGAATGAATCACAAATGTATATATACTCCCAATTATTACTGATTGTATACTCTAATGAGAAATAATACTGTATTCTGAAATGATACAGGAAAAACAATATCTCCAAATGATCTTACATCAAACCCACTTGCTGTATGCAGCTAGCAAGTTGCACGGTTGGGTGACTAAGTGCACCCTTCTATGAGGATTTCCATTTATACTGTCCCATGGACCCACAGATAGAACAATATGGGAGCCCTGAAAGTGTAGGCATCATGGACAGTTCCCTATTTTTTAATTCAATTTCTTTATAGAGCATAAACCCCTTTGAAAAATATTTGGGTTAAATTTCTGGTCTACAAGAGCTGAGTTCTCTTCCTGACTTCATCTTGCAATAGCTATGTGAACATGGACAAATCATGAAACTTTTATGAGACACAGGTCCATCATTTATAAATAGAAGTGATGAAACTCACTAGGCAGATAGAGAAGATGATGTATCTAAAACATAGCACTTTAAGTATCTTGAATAACAAGTCAAATAACAAAATACCTTACATACCAAAATAGCAAGCTATTCATGTATTATTATATCAAAATTTAAATTAAAAAATCAAGCACAAATTTACCTTTGAAAAACCTAATATTTGTAGGGGTGGCTGGGTGGCTCTGTTGGTTGAGCACCGGTCTCTTGATTTGCCTCAGGTGATGGTCTCAAGGTCATGGGATTGAGCCCGACCTTGAGCTCTAGGTTAAGCTCCATGCTGGGCTCTGCCCTTAGCACAAAGTCTGCTTCAGATTCTTTCTCCTCCCTGCCCCTCTGTTCTCTCTCTCTCAAATAAATAAATAAACTTAAAAAACAAACAAATAAACACTAATGCTTATATGTATGTACACATGTATTTTTATCCTCAGGCAAATGTTCTTGGTATATTCCCAGAAATCATTGCTAAAACAGAACCTTTTTCACCCTAGAAGCCCTTTAAAGTCTGAAATTTTGTCAAGAACAGATGTCAAGTCCTCTTGTATGAACTAGTAGACCATCCTTCTCAGCTTTCACAACACTTTTCTCAGTGCAGACACAAATAGCCCAAATATTTACACTGACCCCCCACAGAATGGAAATAAAAAGGAGTTGTTCTTCATCTTCCCCTTTCTTTTCTGCTCATTCCTGGGCACTTGACACCATCAGGCAAAACTGCACCTGGTCTGGCTGGCGCCCAGGTGGAGAAGCAGATGCATAATGGACTATCTGAAAATGCTCCATTAAAGAAACAGTTCAACAAACAAAATTAGTGCAACAAGGCCAAGGATTTCTCTTCCTTCTGTTCCACCCTAATTTATCATCCAGAAAAAGGAATTGCCAGGTAAACTGTGGAAGAGCACAATTAAGAGGAGAGGCAAAATGAAGGAGTTGTGTAGTGGCATCCCCTGGATATTACACAGGAAGAGAGAATGCAGACTAAGGCATTCAGCTCATATGTCCATGCATATTGAGCCATTTAGCTAGCGTATGGAATGTTTCAGGTTGTCCCAGGGATATAGACAAGCAACTAAATATTGACTCAGCAAGAGCTCAAAGGAGAGGTCTAATTAAATTAAATGGTACAAAGGGGAGGCTTGTTTCATAAACTCCAGTAATTGCTTAAGACACAAAAGAGACCAAATAAAGGTCAAAAAAGTATAGTAGTAACCAAGCAGATGTTTGTAGTGTGATGGAGAGAAAGCATAAGCATGGAATGACCAAAAGTTCAAAGGCCATTGTTGGCTCAGTTATGAAGAATGATTGGATGTTGCCATGACCATAGACAATTAGTGGTGTCTTTTAAGTAGCTGACACTGACGTATGCATCAGCATGCTGGTTTTTTATTTTACTTTAATGTGTAGAAATGCCTCAGGGTAATGCCCTATCCTTCAACAAACTTTACTGAGATCTTATGGAGGGTATTTGTAATACCCTTGAGCTCTAAAAAATGCTATGTTTCAAGTTCCACTCCAGAAAGGAGTGAGTGTGAAGTACCCTGTGGATGATTCCAGTGTACCCATGGTTGGCTATTTCAGAAGACAATGTGGGGAATATGGAACAGCATGTATGTGAACAGAAAGGCAGATTAAAAAGGACTCTAGTTTCATCTCTGTGAACTCAAAACCCTAAAACTAAATGTTGGGGGTGGTAGAGCCCCTCCTAGGTGAGAGGGAGATAGAGGATGGAGGTGGAGGAGAAGAAGGAGCAAGAGACAGATCTTCCTTGTACTTAAGTTCCCTGAGCTTTAGCTTCTCATTTATAAAATGAGAAATTTATAAATAAAACTTTCTTGAAGCATTGTTGTGTACATAAAATAATTAATGCATAACAAGGATTTAAAATGTCTGGTTAAGAGTTCGATAAATGTTAACTGTCACCATTGTTACCATTACTCTTATTACAATTATCACAGAGGAAGAATAAAACCTTGTCCTGGAAAAGTGCCTCATCTTCTCAAAGTGTGAGATATGAACCCTGAATCTGCTCAAATGTCCACTTTACCTAAGCTTCTGTGCTCTTCTGCTGGGCAGCCTGGCATGGATGTATACACTTTAGGGTCAGAGGACTGGGTTTCAGATCTTGCTCTGACTCTCAATAGCTCTGTGATCTTGGAGAATTGCTCAATCTCTTTAAGTTTCAGTTTCCATATCTATAAAACAGTGGTAATACCAACTATCTCATGCAGCTTCGTTTTGGTAAGGATTATGAAAGCAAGTGAATTTCAAACATTTAGTTCAGTACCTGGATTAATAAGCACTCAATTTCATGCTCATACACAGATATACACATATATTACACATATGGTTTACTTATATAAACTATAATTAATGCAAACACACACACACACACACACACACACACCACTCTTTATTCCTTTAACTCCAAATAGAACCTAATTTTTTAGCTTAATGAAATGTAATCATATCACCCATTCTCTAGGTCTCTTGTCAGTCTCTCTCTTTGTCTCCATCTCTCTCACTCTTATTCAGACACACACACATACACACACATGTGCATACACACACAAACTTGCAAACAAAATATTTATGGGTCTATATTTACACTATTCTGAGATAGTGTGAGATACTTGATTCTGTGTGAGACAGTGATTCTGAGATACTTACACTTGTGAGATCACAAGTAGGCAGAAAGGCAGGCAGAGGGGGAGGGGGAGGCTCTGCTGAGCAGAGAGCCCCATGCGGGGCTCAATCCCAGGACCCTGAGATCATGACCAGACCCTAACGCAGAGGCCTAACCCACTGAGCCACCCAGGCGCCCCTATATTTACACCATCCTTTAACCCAAATAGGTCTTTCTTGATTTATTATTAAATATTATCTTGCATGTTAGGGTAATTTACATTTTTAGCTTTGTTTCATAGAGCTTTTCTCCTCTCCACCTAACCAAATTCTTCCAATTCTTTATTATTTAACTCAAATTTTCTCTGAAATTCTTCTGATGACCCAAATTAGAGTATTTTATTTGCTACAGATCTTTGGCATTTATTGCCAAACACACTTAGTTTACTAATTTTGTACTGCTCTTAAACATTTCAGTAACATATTTGACTATTGCTCTCCACCCAGCACTTTAAAATCCCATGCCATCAGAAATGTTAATCTTGTGAGAATGAGTCCTCTGAATTTGGGGTAGCTGAATTCTGCTCTATATTGTAACTGAAATTCTGAACATGTGACATTTGCATAAAAGCTCTAATGTTGGATAAAAATATCTCTCCCAAACTTTCTTCAAATCCAAGAGTTAAAAGTCTCCATTTGCATTGGCAACAAGGAAATTAAAGTCCAATGAAGTTAATGTATCCATCTGAAGATCTTTTACCTTGTGCAAAATACTGTTAAGGATAGCCTAAACCTTATTCATGCAATCTTTCCAACACTCATCTGCCATGTGTGAACCAAACCCTAACACTGGCACAGAAACAAAGATGATTGTTCATCCTCTAAGCCCAAACCGAGTGCTACTGCTAAAACAGCAATGGACAATAAGTTATTTTATGATACACAAAGGTATTACCCACTGAAAGGAGAACATTTTCCTAGCTTCTTCCTTTAAGCTTAATTTGAAATAAATTTAGAACAATTAGATAAAACGTATTAATGAATACTATCACTTTAGGGTAGCATTAACATTATTCCAATTTAGCTAATACTATTATTGCTACTAGCTAATATTTAATGAGTGCCTGCTAAATGCTAGATAGTACTCTAAGCATCTTACATGCAGTAGTTTATTCCCGTCTTCTAAGGTATTTATTAGCTAGTGAACAACTCTTCTAACCTTCCCTTTTCTAGTACAGGGATGATGGAGGCCTCACAGTGAGATTCCAGAGTACATAAACCCTGATTCTGAGCAGGGAAAGAAAAGTTCTCTTCCAACTCATATCAAACCTAAATGTGGGCAGAAAGTAAGAACTTGGTTGTTTTAAGTCATTAAAAATGAAAGCTGTTTGTTATGACAGTAGAGCCTAACCTGAATAATTCAGTGTTGTTGTCCAGAAAAATCTTCCTTAAATGTTTTTTTTAATTATATTCTTTTTCATGCTATGTGATACAGAACCTGAGGCTAGACTAAAAATGATTTGTCTTTGTGCATAAGAGGAATGGATTTGTATTTCACATTTGGTTGAATGCATAAGTGAAAACTTTCATGAAAGAATATCAATTTTGCCATTAGCAACAAGAAATAATACCACACGTGTGTGTGCACACATACATACGCAGTACTTGCTCATATGTTCACAGTGTAAGTGATATCTAAAGGGTAGGTATCCCTTTTGAAACAACACAAAAGTTTATTGCACAAGTCAACCATGAATTGCCTGTCCCAAAACATCTATTATTGCAAAGAGATGACTTAATGCACTCATTTCTCTAGAGTTTTCAATTGTTATTTTTTGTGATCAGCAGAAAACAGCATTTTTAGATCATATTTTCACAGCTCTCTCCTGCAAAACCTTCAATAAACTAAAATTTAATGTTTTAGTTTTAGGTGTTATTGAGAGTCAATGTAAGAAATGCCCATTTGAGCATTTCTGTCTTTATAGACCCCTAGATTAGGACATCATTATGGTACCAAGTGCTACTGAGAAATGTATATACTATCATCAAACAATGACATCTATATAATATAGTAAATTCTTAATTTCCAGTAACTTCTTGGCTTCTTTTTTTTTTAATATTTTATTTATTCATTTGACGGAGAGAGAGCAAGAGTGAGCACAAGCAGGGGGAGCAACAGAAGGAGAGCAAGAAGCAGGCTTTCCCCGGAGCAAGGAATCTGATGTGGGACTTGATCCCAGGACCCTGGGATCATGACCTGAGTTGAAGGCAGATGCTTAACCAACTGAGCCACCCAGGCGCCTCACTTCTTAACTTTGTAATGCTCAACTGGATTAACTAATTTAACCGAAGACTTAGTAACACCCATTTCTTTGTTCTTAATTTAAAAAAAATTCGTCAATGCCTGTTTTTATTTTTAGTTTTGGTTCTTATGCTTTTCTTGATTTGTGAAAATGCTGCAGTTTTTCAAGAGCATGGGAATACAAATTCTATTTGTAAATTAACATTTTCTATAATAATTTTTTTGCTGTATTTTTTTCCCAGCTGAATTCCTTGAAAATAAGGACCTGACCTGTTCACTCATTTCTATATTGTTGTATCAGGGCAGCAAATTGAAGATAGGTATATGTTAGTTATATGTTAACAAAGTTAGTATATGTTAACAAAGAACTCTGAAACTAGAACCTATACTCACATTTCCACTCCATCACTTAATAACCATATGACATTTGGCAAGTTATATTCATTTATTAGCCTTAGTTTTCTTATCAACAAAATGCCGCAAGCTTACTTTAGTATTGTAAAAAGGATAAAATAAAATTTATGAATGTGTCAGTAAGAGTGTTGCAATCACCAAATTAAGCAAATTGTCCTATCACCACTTTTCCATCCACAGAGAAATGACAGTAAAGAACACAATGATACAATCATTTGTCTCTTGAGGAGATATCTACAAAGAGCCTGAGAGAAATTTTTGAATGTGGTTTACTGGAGGACTGTTCTCAAGAGAAGGGCAGGGAAGTGAGAAGCATAGGATGGGTAAAGGTACAGTTAAGTAACATCATTAGTCTCAGCCAAAGATCAGCGATGGCCTTGTCTCATATGGACTCTTGTCTCTATGGACTGTGAAACTGCCCAGCAGCATCAGTTCCATCTTGAGGCAAGGAGTCTAGACTTTTGTATCCTCCTCTCCTTTGGTCACTGGCTATAGGTTTCTAGGGCATGTGGGTGTGGAGGTGCATAATCACGCAAGGTGAAGACAAGTATCTAGGTAAGGGAGCAGCTAGGGGATGTCAGCAGCCAACACTTGCAGTAGCTGGGAAATGGGTGAATTACCAGGAAAGGGGATCCTGTAGGAAGGAATAACAACATCTGTAAAACAACATTATTAGTTTTCCCTTAATTCTTATCTTCCATAATCCAATAGTTCTCAATCATCTTTTATTGGTGGTGGTGTCTGGAGACATTTTCGGTTTTCACAGCTGAGCTGGGGAGGGGCACTGACATCCAGTGGGTAGTCTATGCTACATATTTACAATGCACAGGATAGCATCCCACAACAAATAATTATCCAGCCCCATTCCCAAATACCAATACTGCCAAAGATGTGAAGATCTGAAATAAACAAAAATATAGATATCAATACATAATATTTATTATTGACAGTTATTGATTTGTTATTAATATCATTCAGACTTTACTAATCAAAAGGGGGAAAATGTGAATTGTTTTGATTTTGTTAGGGAAAACACACACACACACACACACACACACACACACACACACTTCCCACAAACACATCCTCACAGGAAACTTTATCTTGTGACTATAACTAGTATTACTTCATAATCTGCAACAAACACAAATTCAGCATGACCCATGGACTGAAAGGACTACTTCTGCAGATGACATCCCACACTGCCTTGAGCCTCTTTTTCACATCTACTTTCAGTTCTGCCTTATCAACACCTTTGAATAAAGGCAACTTAACACCAGCATTTTGTTGTCCTAGGATCTTTAGCTCCTTGATTTTTGCTTCCCTCCCCTTTTCTTCTGTATTTTTTTACCCTGTCTATCAACTGAACTCATGAACATCAGGATGTTTGTATCCAGCTCTGCTCTTTTCCTTCAGCTATACTTTCCCTAATGGGGAATTAGATCCCAACCCACAGCTACCAAATACATCCTGCTCACTTTCATGGCCCCTCTTTCCACTTCTGTGAAGTTCTGTGGTTCATGTTGTTCAGCATCCAATAGAATTAATCCCCTTTCTTCTTTTCTAAGGATTGAAAACAATTAAACCAACTCTTTTTTCCTAAAACAGAAAAAGGTTTTTTCCATTAAGTTGTAAATTCTTCAAATATTTTCCTTTTTAAAATATGGAACTATTTGACATGTAAATAAGAGTATGATGATTATTAGAAGGAGTAAATTTAATGGTAGAGACTCTCATATCACATTTATATTTTTCTTCCATTATTACTTCCATTTCTTTCTTCTCAAATTTTATGTGTGTGTGCACATGCCACATCCAGTTATTTTGTCCTCTCCATCTCTTAATTGCACAAAGAGGATCTAATTTCACAAAACAGATCACTATTTTTCTGTGAGAGGTACCACAGCAGCCTCAGTAAAGCCATATCAAATCAATGCTATAATTTTGGACAATATACCATTTTGATATATGTCTCACTTTCTTCTGGGCCTAAAATTAATAGGGAATTCCTAAAGCATCTGATCTCATTCTCACTAATGCACATCACTGAAACAAAATTCTAGAAAGACCCTTTTAAAGCAAATCAAAATACAACTTGCTATGTCATGTTGTAACTTGCCAATTGGTGCTTAAGGGAAAATTTTGGATAGGAACTATAAAGGAAAAGGGACAGCAAAGATCAAGGATTCCAGACAAAATGGTGTAATAGGAATCTGATATCTGATATTCTGATATCATTATTTAGAAAGTTTGGAATCTATTGAAGACTTGAAACTTCCAAAGAAAAGCTTGGGAAGTACATTTTGGTTAATATCTTGTCAATCTCAGCTTTTAGCTCAATAGCAACTAGCCGTCCCCCACCCTTCCGCTTCTTGGGAGGCCGCTGTGCACTTGTTCTGGGAGCAACTTGTAAAAGCCAGAGTAAGGAAAAAGAGTTCTATCCTCCAGATACCAGGAATCTGTGCTCTGATCACTTATTGCTGCTTCTCATCACAGAAGTGCTGACAAACAGAGAGAGGTCACTGTTATTGCAACACCCCTCTTATTTTTGCAAGTACTTCCTGTTCTGGTTATAGTGACTTTCTGGTCTGGCACCTTTATTCACCCCCCCTTCATCTCCATCTTTTTTTTTTTTTTTCCTTTCCTTTTAGAAGCCAGGCATTGAAAAATTAGGACATTTAAAAGCAACCACATATACAGGAAAATTTAGAAAGTCACTGAATATATCCAGTGGAAGACACAGGCTCAAAAAAGACCTGAGAAGACTTTTAGTTTTCTCTTCAGGCTGATCCTTGGCACAGGGATAGCCTATAATAATTCAAACACAAAACAACCCCCCACACACAAAAACAAACAAACAAACAACAACAACAATAAAAAAAAAACAAGCAAACAAACAAGCTAGCAAATATTGGGGCAGAAGGAGAATCTGATTTCAAGAGTTACCAATTTATGAGATTTGAATGACCAGTTTTCAACAAAAAAATGTACACCATACAAAGAAAAAAAATGTTCCATTCAAAGAAAATATATACACAGATATAGATATGTAGATAGATAGAAATATCAATAGAAATTATCCCTGGGAAAGGCATAATGGCATATCTACTAGGCAACAATTTTAAAAAACTGTATTAAAGATGCTCAAAAAACTAAAGGAAGATATGAAGAGAGTCGAGAAAATAAAATATGAACAAATTGGAAATATCAATAAAGAGAAAACCTAAAAAAATCAAAAAGAAATTCTGGGGTTGAAAAGTACAAAAACAAAAATGAATAATTCACTAAAAAGATTAAAAATCCAATTTGAGCAGGCAGAAGAAAGAATCAGTAGACTTGAAGATAAGACAGAAAAAGGAACAAGTCTGAGGAATAGGCAGAAAAATGACTGAAGAAAAATGAACAGAGCCTGAAGCACTTGGGGGATATCATCAAACCTACCAACACATCCATTGTGAGAGTCCCCAAAAAGAGAGACAAAGGGGCAGGAAGAATATTTGAAGAAATAGTGGCTGAAAACTTCCTAAATTTAATGAAAACCCTGACATTAATATCCAAAAAACTTAATGAACTCCATGTAGGATGAACTAAAAAAGACTCAAATGAAGACACATCATAATCAAACTGTTGAAAGTCAAAGACAAAAAGAATTTTGAAGTCAACAAGAGGGAAGCAACTTGTCACTGATCCTCAATCAGTAATCAGTAGCTTTCTCTTCAGAAATTTTGAAGGCCAGAGGATAGGGAGATGATATATTCAAGGTGTAAAAGCAGAACTATCCATCGAGAACACTATACCCAGCGAAACTGTCCTTCAAAAGTGAATGAGAAATTAAGATTTCCAGCTAAACGAAACCTGAGAGAGTTCATTACCACTAGACCTGCCGTGAAATAAATGTTAAAGGAGTCCTATAGGGTACATGAGAAGACACTAGACAGTAACTCAAAATTGTAGGAAGAAATAAAGATCTCAGTAAAGGCAAATACATATAATTATAAAATCTAGTATTATTGTAACAGTGGTATGTAACTCCCTATTTTGTTTCTACATGACTTAAGAAGCTAATACATTTAAAAAATTATTAATTTAAAAAACAATGATTAATGGAATTTTGCTTTTAACTCTACATTTTATATTCTACATAATTTTAGATACTAATATATTAAAACTTTTATTTATTTATGTTTTTTGGACACACAGTGTATGAAGACATATTTTTGTGAGCTTGACAACTAAAAGAGGTGGAGGATAGAGTTGTTAAAGAAAAAGAATTTTTATATGTTATTGAAGTTAAGCTAGCATAAAGACAAACCATAAGTGACTCTTAATCTCACAAAACAAACTGAGGGTTGCTGGGGGGAGGGGGGGTTGGGAGAAGGGGGGTGGGGTTATGGACATTGGGGAAGGTATGTGCTATGGTGAGTGCTGCGAAGTGTGTAAACCTGGCGATTCACAGACCTGTACCCCTGGGGATAAAAATATATTATATGTTTATAAAAAATTTAAAAAAATTGAATAAATGAAAGTATTTTTATTATTGAAAAAAAGGAAAAAAGAAAAGAAAACTATTGCAATGGGGAAAAAGAGAGAGAGTGAAACAAACCAAGAAACAGACTCTTTTAACTATAGCAAACAAACTGAGGGTTACTAGAGGGGAGGTGGGTAGGAGGGATGGGTTAAATAGATTGGTGGGAATTGAGGAGTGAACGTGTTGCATATAAGTGTTGAATCACTACATTGTATACCTGAAATTAATATTATGCTCTATGTTAACTAACTGGAATTTAAATAAAAACTATAAAAAGTTAAAAAAATTTAAGTTAGAATGTTATCACTTTAAGATGATAAATGTACTCCCCGTGGTAATCACAAAGAAAATAGCTAAAGAATATACACAAGAGAAAATGAGAAAGAGAAGTGCACATTCACTATAAAGAACACAATCATCAATTATGAAAGAAAACATGGAGCTCATTTAATCCCAAACCTTAGTTTTATAAATAGATGAAAAAATAGATTAAAAAAAAATCGGTGCCTACATTATAACCTGGGTCTTCTAATGTGGACTCTGGTAGTTTTCCTACTACCTTATGTTAATTACTCATCTTGAAGCTAAAGGGTGTGTTCTAGTCAGGCTTTCTTAACAATCTGGGTTCATGGGCCCCTCAGTGGCTCAGTAGGTTAAGCATTTGCTTTCAGTTCTGGTCACCATCTCAGGGTCCTAGGATGGAGCCCCTCCTCAGGCTCCCTGCTCACTGGGGAGTCTGTTTCTCTTTCCCTCTGCCTCTCCCTTCCTTGTATTCTTTCTCACTAGCTCTCTCAAGTAAATTAATAAAATCTTAAAAATAAAAATAGAAAAAAAAACAAAAAAGAACCTGGAATCATTAAATCACCAATATCATCAGTTACTACTGTATTCTGGTCAATGTTTTCCTGTATCTTTCTATTAAAACCATTCCTTACGTCTTGGCATCTGTAGCAACAATCCTGGCTCAGTGTACCAATACCACTTCCTGAGATTTTGCTGCTAAATTCCCTAGAAGTACATGGGGCTTACTTTCAGTAGTAAAAAGAACATGAGAGTTAGATTCTGGTCCTGGCTTTGCCATTAGATATCTTAGGGCAAGTCATTGAAAGTCCCTGACCTAATGGAGTGCCTCGGTGAATCAGTCCATTATGCATCTGACTCTTAATTTCTGCTCAGGTCATGATGTCAGGGTCCTGAGACTGAACCCTATGACAGGCTCCATGTCCAGTGGGAAGTCTGCTTCAGGATTTTTCTCCCTCTCCCTCTGCCCCTACCCCACCTCTTGCATGCACTTTCCCAGTTTGCGGGGGGGAGGGGGGGGTGGTGGAAGAAGAAGAAGAAGAAAAGAAAAAGAAAAGAAAAGAAAGTCCCTGACCTATTTGTTTAAAAATTACTTTGAGTTAGATAGTTATAACACAAATAGATTATTTTCAAGTTCCCTCCACTAGCTATTATACCTTAGAAATAATCTATCCATGTTACAATTTTCTCAAGAAAATCTAATCCATTGTGACATCAGATTACCTAGACACCAAGAGAGTTTCTTAGTCTACTTCACTACAATGCAATATAAAAGAAAACAATATCCCTATGCTAATGCTTGTTTTTAAAATATATTCTTTGAACCAGTAAGGTTTATTGTCCGCTTGCCTCCTACCTAGCATTAATAAAACGAGCAAACAAAAAACACTCCAGAGAAGAAATCTATTGGCAAAGAATCTTCTTTCTCCTTCTTACTTTTTCTCCTTGTCCTTCTCTCCATTCTTCTCCCCTTCATTTCTTGCATCTCTCCCCATTCCATAATATATGTCTCCCAGTCCTTTTTTAAAATCTCTAAATACTTCAGTTAGTTTTCCAAATCTTCTTTTACTTTTCCCAATTTTCTTGATGACTACCAATGATTGCAGTAGGTTGAGAAAGCTCATTAACTAATTCCCTTAATGTCTTAACATGGCAAGCACATTAACCTACTAAGTCATTCTGTATATACTCAATTGCCTGAGTTCTGTAGGCTCTGGTGGCTCTTTTGGTCAATAGCTGTATTTTTGTTTTTCTCTATCATTCCTAATTGAATGCACACTGCCCCTTGATTTCTGCTACAGCTGAATTGCAGTCGCTTGGCAAATTCTCAATCTTGCTGATCTTTCCCCCCAGACTGATTAGTTTTATTTATTTATCCAATTTTTAAAATTGTGGCTTTGGCACACCTGCCTCAGGGAAGAGAGCACAATTAAATACATTAAAGGAAACACACAAAATGTGGCCATTACATAATTAATCAGTTTTAAGTAGCATAGAAAAATTGTTGGCCTAAAAGCACAACATTTGGGGAAAGGGTAGTTTTAAGAATTTAAAACCATTTTAATTTTTGTTTTTCTCCTGAATTTTATTTTCAATAGATACAGTCTAGAATATAAAAATATGTATTTCTTTACAGTGAGACTCCTTTCACAAAATACAATAACTTCCCCCACCTGGTACCATGCATAAGGACACGAAAGGAACAATTGATGGAAAATTTATGGAGCTGCCCTTAGGTAACCCAGGTACATTTTAATCTTCTTAGAGTTATATGTTTACTGTATCACTAAGTTAGTACATTAATACATCAGGGTGGCTATGGAAACTAATCAGCAACAGCAAATTTAATTATATAGTTTTGTCATGATTTGCTATCATTTTTTAAATTAAATGTTTGTATACTCCCTTTTCTTTGAGAGAGGATAGTCATTGAAGGCCAAGTTGGTTTCATTTTCTTGTGACTGAAAGATAAGCTGAAGCTGAGTCAGATTCCATGATCCCGGCAATGCTCTGGAGCTCAGCTCTGGTGGAACGAAATCTAGCATACACTATCTCTGATTACTGTATCAAATAACTACTGTTAATTTATTTTCTCTTCCAAGCAATATTGAAAAGTATTTAAAGATATGAACACCTTTACTTTTTTCTTTTGTTAAAATAAAACTGGATAGAACACTCAAATCAGTTTTAACAGAAAACTATTCCCATTTTACCAAAATATGGGATCCTTCAACAGGAAGGTCTTTCCATTCCTCTGTATCTAAATGCGTTTATATCTGCACTAATCTTTATCCTTCAGAAGAGTTCTTTCTTTCTTTTTTATTTCTTTTTTTAAAAAAAATTTTATTTATTTGACAGAAAGAGAGATCACAAGTAGATAGAGAGACAGGCAGAGAGAGAGGGGGGGAAGCAGCATCCCTGCTGAGCAGAGATCTTAATGTGGGGCTCGATCCCAGGACCCTGGGATCATGACCTGAGCTGAAGGCAGAGGCTTTAAGCCACTGAGCCACTCAGGTGCCCTGAGTTCTTTCTTTGCAAATCTAATCTTTCTTCCTATTTTCCTAATTCCATTCCCTCTTCCTTGTTTAAGACTTTATTCTATCCACCATGGTCTTTTTTTTTTTTTTTTCAAGAAATAAATACTATTAATATAGTCTTTATTTTTATATGCATTTTATAAATATTCAATTGTTTGTTGATCTTAATACTTTTGAGTTATTTTGAGTTATATGGATAAAAAATCACATTTATCTACAAACAATAAGTTTGCATCATCCTTTCAAACATTTTAACTTCAAATTTATATCTTTTTTTATTTTTATTTTTTGTTTTTTTATATATTTTTTTAAATTTTTTATAAACATATAATATATTTTTATCCCCAGGGGTACAGGTCTGTGAATCACCAGGTTTACACACTTCACAGTACTCACCATAGCACATACCCTCCCCAATGTCCATAACCCCACCCCCCTTTGACCAACCTTCCTCCCCCCCAGCAACCCTCAATTTGTTTTGTGAGATTAAGAGTCACTTATGGTTGGTCTCCCTTCCAATCCCATCTTGTTTCATTTATTCTTCTCCTATCCCCTTAACCCCCCATGTTGCATCTCCACTTCCTCATATCAGGGAGATCATATGATAGTTGTCTTTCTCTGATTGACTTATTTTGCTAAGTATGATACCCTCTAGTTCCATCCACGTCGTCGCAAATGGCAAGATTTCATTTCTTTTGATGGCTGCATAGTATTCCATTGTGTATATATACCACATCTTCTTTATCCATTCATCTATTGATGGACATCTAGGTTCTTTCCATAGTTTGGCTATTGTAGACATTACTGCTATAAACATTTGGGTGCACGTGCTCCTTCGGATTACTTAGCAAATTCAACACCCAAAGAACAAATAATCCAATCAAGAAATGGACAGAGGACATGAACAGACATTTCTGCAAAGAAGACATCCAGATGGCCAACAGACACATGAAAAAGTGCTCCACATCACTCGGCATCAGGGAAATACAAATCAAAACCACAATGAGATATCACCTCACACCAGTCAGAATGGCTAAAATTAACAAGTCAGGAAATGACAGATGCTGGCGAGGATGTGGAGAAAGGGGAACCCTCCTACACTGTTAGTGGGAATGCAAGCTGGTGCAACCACTCTGGAAAACAGCATGGAGGTTCCTCAAAATGTTGAAAATAGAACTACCCTATGACCCAGCAATTGCACTACTGGGTATTTACCCTAAAGATACAAACGTAGTGATCTATCCACCATGGTCTTAATTTTTTTATAGATCTGTACTTTCTGGCCTTCTTAGTCTTTACCTAAACATTTACTCAATTACTTCCATTTTAAAAAGTACATAAATAAAAAATGTAAGCCAGAAGAAGTAGGAGGAGGAGGAGAAAGATGAAGGAGGAGGAGAGGGGGGCGAGGGGAAGAGGGAGGAGGAGGAGGGAGAGGAGGAGAGGGGAAGGATGGGAGAAGGGGAGGGGTGAAAAGGGTGAGTAGGAAGAAGGAGATTCCAGTAATCCCATCTGCCCCTCAAGTCTCTCTCTTTCTTTCAGCCTCCCACCTTCCCTCCCTTCTTCCCCCCAGGTCTCTCTCTCTCTATCTCTCTTCCCACTTCCTTTCAACTAAAGACTGCTGGAAAATTTATTCTTTCCTGTCTTTTTTTTTTTTTTTTCTGTTACTACATACTCAGTATTTGTCCCACTATGACCTAATTTTTGCCTTTACCATGTTACTGATACTGTTTTGGAAAAGATATAAAGACATTTTATCAGTTCAAAATCCAATATACATATTAAGGCTAAGGCAACCTGAATTCCCTGCATTATTTATAATCTTTGGATACTATACCTTCAATCATTCAACAATACTCAAGGAACTTATGGTATAGAGGAGAATATATATCAAATGGCAGATAATTATAATAAATGTGAGTACTACTGTGATTTTTGTAAACATAGAAGCAAATCATAGAAATTGATAGTTGCTACCCAATATCCACTCTCCCTTTACAAAGAAAAAAAAATGATTTAATTGGGTGAAATCAATGTGCTCAGATTAAAACACATACAAAGAGACAACTTTTTTTATTTTTAATTTAAATTTTATTATTATTTTTTAAACATATATTTTTATCCCCAGGGGTACAGGTCTGTGAATCACCAGGTTTACACACTTCACAGCACTCACCATAGCACATACCCTCCCCAATGTCCATAACCCCACCCCCCCTCCCAAACCCCCTCCCCCCATCAACCCTCAGTTTGTTTTGTGAGATTAAGAGTCACTTATGGTTTGTCTCCCTCCCAATCCCATCTTGTTTCATTTACTCTTCTCCTATCCCTTACCCCCCATGTTGCTTCTTCTCTCCCTCATATCAGGGAGATCATATGATAGTTATCTTTCTCTGATTGACTTATTTCGCTAGGCATGATACCCTCTAGTTCCATCCACGTCGTCGCAAATGGCAAGGTTTCATTTCTTTTGATGGCTGCATAGTATTCCATTGAGTATATATACCACTTCTTCTTTGTCCATTCTTCTGTTGATGGACATCTAGGTTCTTTCCATAGTTTGGCTATTGTAGACATTGCTGCTATAAACATTCAGGTGCACGTGCCCCTTTGAATCACTACGTTTGTATCTTTAGGATAAATACCCAGTACTGCAATTGCTGGGTCATAGGGTAGTTCTATTTTCAACATTTTGAGGAACCTCCATGCTGTTTTCCAGAGTGGTTGCACCAGCTTGCATTCCCACTAACAGTGTAGGAGGGTTCCCCTTTCTCCACATCCTCGCCAGCATCTGTCATTTCCTGACTTGTTAATTTTAGCCATTCTGACTGGTGTGAGGTGGTATCTCATTGTGGTTTTGATTTGTATTTCCCTGATGCCAAGTGATGTGGAGCACTTTTTCATGTGTGTTGACCATCTGGATGTCTTCTTTGCAGAAATGTCTGTTCATGTCCTCTGCCCATTTCTTGATTGGATTATTTGTTCTTTGGGTGTTGAGTTTGCTAAGTTCTTTATAGATTTTGGACACTAGCCCTTTATCTGATATGTCATTTGCAAATATCTTCTCCCATTCTGTCAGTTGTCTTTTGGTTTTGTTAACTGTTTCCTTTGCTGTGCAAAAGCTTTTGATCTTGATGAAATCCCAATAGTTCATTTTTGCCCTTGCTTCCCTTGCCTTTGGCGATGTTCCTAGGAAGATGTTGCTGCGGCTGAGGTCGAAGAGGTTGTGCCTGTGTTCTCCTCAAGGATTTTGATGGATTCCTTTCTCACATTGAGGTCCTTCATCCATTTTGAGTCTATTTTCGTGTGTGGTGTAAGGAAATGGTCCAATTTCATTTTTCTGCATGTGGCTGTCCAATTTTCCCAACACCATTTGTTGAACAGACTGTCTTTGTTCCATTGGACATTCTTCCCTGCTTTGTCAAAGATTAGTTGACCATAGAGTTGAGGGTCTATTTCTGGGCTCTCTATTCTGTTCCATTGATCTATGTGTCTGTTTTTGTGCCAGTACCATGCTGTCTTGATGATGACAGCTTTGTAATAGAGCTTGAAGTCCGGAATTGTGATGCCACCAACTTTGGCTTTCTTTTTCAATATTGCTTTGGCTATTCGAGGTCTTTTCTGGTTCCATATAAATTTTAGGATTATTTGTTCCATTTCTTTGAAAAAAATGGATGGTACTTTGATAGGAATTGCATTAAATGTGTAGATTGCTTTAGGTAGCATAGACATTTTCACAATATTCATTCTTCCAATCCAGGAGCATGGAACATTTTTCCATTTCTTTGTGTATTCCTCAATTTCTTTCATGAGTACTTTATAGTTTTCTGAATATAGATTCTTAGCCTCTTTGGTTAGGTTTATTCCTAGGTATCTTATAGTTTTGGGTGCAATTGTAAATGGGATTGACTCCTTAATTTCTCTTTCTTCTGTCTTGTTGTTGGTGTAGAGAAATGCAACGGATTTCTGTGCATTGATTTTATATCCTGACACTTCACTGAATTCCTGTACAAGTTCTAGCATTTTTGCAGTGGAGTCTTTTGGGTTTTCCACATATAGTATCATATCATCTGCGAAGAGTGATAGTTTGACTTCTTCTTTGCCGATTTGGATGCCTTTAATTTCCTTTTGTTGTCTGATTGCTGAGGCTCGGACTTCTAGTACTATGTTGAATAGCAGTGGTGATAACGGACATGCCTGTCGTGTTCCTGACATTAGCGGAAAAGCTTTCAGTTTTTCTCCATTGAGAATGATATTTGCAGTGGGTTTTTCATAGATGGCTTTGATAATATTGAGGTATGTGCCCTCTATCCCTTCACTTTGAAGAGTTTTGATCAGGAAGGGATGCTGTACTTTGTCAAATGCTTTATCAGCATCTATGGAGAGTATCCTATGGTTCTTGTTCTTTCTTTTATTAATGTGTTGTATCACATTGATTGATTTGCGGATGTTGAACCAACCTTGCAACCCTGGAATAAATCCCACTTGGTCGTGGTGAATAATCCTTTTAATGTACTATTGAATCCTATTGGCTAGTATTTTGGTGAGAATTTTTGCATCTGTGTTCATCAAGGATATTGGTCTGTAGTTCTCTTTTTTGATGGGATCCTTGTCTGGTTTTGGGATCAAGGTGATGCTGGCTCATAAAATGAGTTTGGAAGTTTTCCTTCCATTTCTATTTTTTGGAACAGTTTCAGGAGAATAGGAATTAGTTCTTCTTTAAATATTTGGTAGAATTCCCCCGGGAAGCCGTCTGGCCCTGGGCTTTTTTTTGTTTGGAGATTTTTGATGACTGTTTCAATCTCCTTACTGGTTATGGGTCTGTTCAGGCTTTCTATTTCTTCCTGGTTCAGTTGTGGTAGTTTATATGTCTCTAGGAATGCATCCATTTCTTCCAGATTGTCAAATTTGTTGGCGTAGAGTTGCTCATAGTATGTTCTTATAGTTGTCTGTATTTCTTTGGTGTTAGTTGTGATCTCTCCTCTTTCATTCATGATTTTATTTATTTGGATCCTTTCTCTTTTCTTTTTGATAAGTCTGGCCAGGGGTTTATCAATCTTATGAATTGTTTCAAAGAACCAGCTCCTAGTTTCATTGATTTGTTCTATTGTTTTTTTGGTTTCTATTTCATTGATTTCTGCTCTGATCTTTATGATTTCTCTTCTCCTGCTGGGTTTAGGCTTTCTTTCTTGTTCTTTCTCCAGCTCCTTTAGGTGTAGGGTTAGGTTGTGTACCTGAGACCTTTCTTGTTTCTTGAGAAAGGCTTGTACCGCTATATTTTCCTCTCAGGACTGCCTTTGTTGTGTCCCACAGATTTTGAACCATTGTGTTTTCATTATCATTTGTTTCCATGAATTTTTTCAATTCTTCTTTAATTTCCTGGTTGACCCATTCATTCTTTAGAAGGATGCTGTTTAGTCTCCATGTATTTGGGTTCTTTCCAAATTTCCTCTTGTGATTGAGTTCTAGCTTCAGAGCATTGTGGTCTGAAAATATGCAGGGAATGATTCCAATCTTTTGATAACGGTTGAGACCTGATTTAGGACCGAGAATATGATCTATTCTGGAGAATGTTCCATGTGCACTAGAGAAGAATGTGTATTCTGTTGCTTTGGGATGAAATGTTCTGAATATATCTGTGCTGTCCATCTGGTCCAGTGTGTCAGTTAAGGCCTTGATTTCCTTGTTGATCTTTTGCTTGGATGATCTGTCCATTTCAGTGAGGGGAGTGTTAAAGTCCCCTACTATTATTGTATTATTGTTGATGTGTTTCTTTGATTTTGTTATTAATTGGTTTATATAGTCGGCTGCTCCCACGTTAGGGGCATAGATATTTAAAATTGTTAGATCTTCTTGTTGGACAGATCCTTTGAGTATGATATAGTGTACTTCCTCATCTCTTGTTATAGTCTTTGGCTTAAAATCTAATTGATCTGATATAAGGTTTGCCACTCCTGCTTTCTTCTGATGTCCATTAGCATGGTAAATTCTTTTCCACCCCCTCACTTTAAATCTGGAGGTGTCTTCGGGTTTAAGATGAGTTTCTTGTAGGCAACATATAGATGGGTTTTGTTTTTTTATCCATTCTGATACCCTGTGTCTTTTGATTGGGGCATTTAGCCCATTAACATTCAAGGTAACTACTGAGAGATATGAATTTAGTGCCATTGTATTGCCTGTAAGGTGACTGTTATTGTATATTGTCTCTGTTCCTTTCTGATCTACTACTTTTAGGGTCTCTCTTTGCTTAGAGGACCCCTTTCAATATTTCCTGTAGAGCATTTGGTGTTTGCAAATTCTTTCAGTTTTTGTTTGTCTTGGAAGCTTTTAATCTCTCCTTCTATTTTCAATGATAGCCTAGCTGGATATAGTATTCTTGGCTGCATGTTTTTCTCGTTTAGTGCTCTGAATATATCATGCCAGCTCTTTCTGGCCTGCCAGGTCTCTGTGGAGAAGTCTTCTGCCAATCTAATATTTTTACCATTGTACGTTACAGACTTCTTTTCCCGGGCTGCTTTCAGGATCTTCTCTTTGTCACTAAGACTTGTAAATTTTACTATTAGGTGACGGGGTGTGGACCTATACTTATTGATTTGAGGGGGGTTCTCTGAACCTCCTGGATTTTGATGCTTGTTCCCTTTGCCATATTGGGGAAATTCTCTCCAATAATTCTCTCCAATATACCTTCTGCTCCCCTCTCTGTTTCCTCTTCTTCTGGAATCCCCATTATTCTAATGTTGTTTCATCTTATGGTGTCACTTATCTCTCGAATTCTCCCCTCGTGGTCCAGTAGCTGTTTGTCCCTCTTTTGTTCAGCTTCTTTATTCTCTGTCATTTGGTCTTCTATTTTGCTAATTCTTTCTTCTGCCTCATTTATCCTAGCAGTGAGAGCCTCCATTTTTTATTGCACCTCATTAATAGCTTTTTTTATTTCAACTTGGTTAGATTTTAGTTCTTTTATTTCTCCAGAAAGGGCTTTTATATCTCCCGAGAGCATTTCTCTAATATCTTCCATGCCTTTTTCGAGCCCGGCTAGAACCTTGAAAATCGTCATTCTGAACTCTTGATCTGACATATTACCAATGTCTGTATTGATTAGGTCCCTAGCCTTTGGTACTGCCTCTTGTTCTTTTTTTTGTGGTGAATTTTTCTGCCTTGTCATTTTGTCCAGATAAGAGTATATGAAGGAGCAAGTAAAATACTAAAAGGGTGGCAACAACCCCAGGAAAATATGCTTTAACCAAATCAGAAGGGATCCCAAATCGTGAGGGGGGAGAAATAGGATAAAAGGAGGTTCAGAAAGAAAAAAAAATGAAACAATTAAAAGAAGAAAATGAATGAAGAAAAAATATAAAAAGGAAAAAATATATTAGATAAACTAGTTCAAAAACGTTAAAAAAGAAAAGGGTAAAAGTTTAAAAAATTTAGCAGAAGAAGAGGAAAAAAATTGAAAAAGGAAAGAAATAATTAACTGCAAGGCTAAAGAATCATGGGGAGAAAGCCATGAGCTCCGGCTTTGCTTTCTCCTCCTCTGGAATTCCGCTGCTCTCCTTGGTATTGAAACTGCACTCCTTGGTAGGTGAACTTGGTCCTGGCTGGATTTCTTGTTGATCTTCTGGGGGAGGGGCCTGTTGTGGTGATTCTCAAGTGTCTTTGCCCCAGGCGGAATTACACCGCCCTTACCAGGGGCCAGGCTGAGTAATCCTCTCTGGTTTGCTTTCGGGAGCTTTTGTTCCCTGAGCACTTTCCATAGAGTTCCGGAGGACGGGAATGAAGATGGCGGCCTCCCAGTCTCCGGTCCGGAGGAGCCGAGAGCCCGGGGCCCCACTCCTCAGTGTGCCCTCAGAGACCAGCGCCCAATTACTCCTGTCACCCTGGCCTCCGGCCGCGCTCCGAGCTGAGCGACCCTGTGACCGGTTCAAGGTAACCCCGAGCTGAGAGCTCACTCCTCAGCTCTGTCTCTGTAGCCGGCTTCCCCGTTCTAATACCTGTAAGCTCTGTGACACTCAGACACCCCCGATCCTCCTGTGACCCTGCGGGACCTGAGGCCACGCTGACCCTGCGTGGGCTTCACCCCGATTAAGCCTCTGGACCAATATCCCTCAGCAGAACAGACTTTTAAAAGTCCTGATTTTGTGCTCCATTGCTCAGCCACTTGCCGGGAGCCGGCCCCTCCCCCGCGGTCTATCTTCCCGTCGCTTTGGATTCACTTCTCCGCCAGTCCTGCCTTTCAGAAAGTGGTTGATTTTCTGTTTCTAGAATTGCTGTTCTTCTTCTCTTCGATCTCCCGTTGGATTTGCAGGTGTTTGCAATCTTTAGATAAGCTATCTAGCTAATCTCCTGGTACCTGAAGTAGTCTCAGCCTGCTACTTCTCCGCCATCTTGACTCCTCTCCAAACAGACAACTTTTATATCTGCAGCATTTCTTGCAGTTACATAGAGACAGATGATTAAATTCTGGCCAATAATATATAAGTGAAAATATCTGAAGGGAACTTTAAAAATGTAAGGAATGTTCACTTCTGCAATTCTTCATTCTTACTGTCTGGAATATAAAAGCCACAGCGAGAGCTAGAACAGCCATATTTTGACCTTGATAAGAATGAAAGTCAGAAGCCAAGAATAATAAAGCAGGAAGACTAAAGTGACTGATTCTCTGATAACTTTGCAAAGCTTCCATAACAGTCCTGGATTGCCCATTCTCAGACAGTTTTTATGGAGAGAGTAAACCCCTGTTTGTTTGTTTTTTAAACTGCCACTGTCAAGTCTCTGTATTTGACAGAAGCACATTACAATCAGTGGGTGTAAGAAAAAGAGGAAGGGAAGAAAGAAGGGAGGGAGGGAGGGAGGAAGGGAGGGAGGGAGAGAGAAGGAAAGAAAGATTGATTCCAGATCCCTGTCTCAGCTATTTTTTTTTCTTATTCAACATACTTTTATTGTATTGGTTCCATCTATTTCGTTTGTATACCTCTCTCCTGAGTTCCAGAAATCTATACTCAGCTTCTCCCAGAACCTTTTCTTTGAATGACACTTAGTCACTAAACTCAACAAGTAAAATCCAAATGAGTTGCCTTACTCTTCCTAATATGATCTTCCTTCCGTATCTATGTATATAAATATATTTACATTTATATAAATATAAATATTCTATATAATGTAATAATAAATATATTATTATATACAACATAATATATAAATTATATATTTATAAAATAGAAATATATAATTAATATAAAAGTATATATATAACATGCCTGTATCTATATCTATATATAGGTTAGTGATGCCAGTTTTGACTAAGTAAGCTACCAAATCTTAAAAACTTGGAGGAAAGTCTTAATTCTTCCTTCTTCTTCACTCTTACCATTCAATAGAGTGACTCTAATCAACCTTTAGTTCAGAGTTTTGCTTGAAGGGATCCACTCCTCTCCATTCTCAACAAAATTGCCTTAACCTAGAGTTTTCTTTCTCTTTTCTTTACTTTTCTTTTTCTTTTCTTTCTTTTTATTTCTTTCTTTTCCTTTCTTTCTCTCTTTTCCTTCCCCTCCCCAAAACTAGTTTTATTAATGCAATGACACAGAGAAAGCACAATACAGTTTGACAGGACGTCCTTTTATAGATGAGCACCAGTGTAAAGTTAGATAGCTTCCTCAATAATTCTTATTACCAAAAGCTGCTTAATCTCATCCTAAAGTAAAGCATTCTTTCTACAACATGCTAAATGCTCACTTTGCCTTATCATAGAAGCTTTTCTAAATGGACCTCCTTCTTCTGGGGGGAAAGACATTTCATCTGAAAACCTACAAATGCATCTGTGCTTTTCTGACAGTAACCCATACGCTGGTCTCAATCTCTCCAGCACTCAGGGCACCAGATCTCCTGACCAGCCATGCACAGACCAACCCCAGATCTGTCCAACAAAGCATTCCTGGAAAGGGCCTGCACTCAAAACAAACCCCCACAGGACCCAGGGAGGGGGAACTGCTCCAGGACGGAGAGCCTAAAAGAAATTGAAACTAAACTCTTCATCAGGAGTGCCCAGGGTGACCTTGGATCGGTCTGCAGACCCTTTGGCTCTTCTTTCTGGTGGCCTCGTGACAGGCTGCCCCTGTACTATGCAGGCTGCAGCCCTGAGAATCCATAGGTTTTGTGCCTGGTCAGCTTCTATCTGATCCCTGCAGTCCCCAAACAAGGAGCACATCAGCTACCTACTCCTGGCATGGGGTTTCTTTCATTGAGCAGGAGGGGATTGCCCCAACAGCCTACACTTTCTGTTTCAGACTGAGTCTCAGCATCTTGAGGCCCAACTCCAGCTGCCCCGTGCATCACACCAGTTCCCGGGGCCAACTGGTCCACCTGAGCCTCTGCTCTTAGAGGGGCATCCTCCAAGGCGCTGCTTTTCAGAGGACTTCCCAACTCTATTGGTCGCAGAGGCCCTGTTCCGGGTTTTCTTCTTTTGCTGCTCAGGGGCAGCGTGGCTTTTATTCTCTTTGGCTATTTTAAAAAATCATTCCTCCAGTCCCTTGTCTTTACATCTATCACCGCCCTGTCAAAAGGAGTCAATTTCTAAATACCTAGATCTGTTTATGTCCATCTCCAACTTAAAATTTTTCAATTACTCTCAGTTGCCTACAGGGTAAAGTTAAAATGTTATAAATGACCCTTTCTAACAGCCCCTCTTTCCTTGGCAGCTTCTCTTCTCTCCCCCCTCCCCTAATCCACACACCAACAGTACCAAGAACAATTACTTCCAATCACATCTGAATGTTTGCTATTTCCATGGAATGCCTTTCCCTATTTCTATCGTTTTCAGTTGTGCCATCCACCTTGAATCCTTGTCCTCTCCTTCTCCAAGAGTAGACATTTGTTTTTTATTTATTCATTGAGGCTTAGATTACAGCCAAGTCAGTCATAGAGCTTTCTCTCGCCCACCTGCTACGTCAGGGCAGTTAATTATCCCCTCACCTCTTACTATGTTTTTGTGCATACCGGTACGACACAGTCTATCACATGGTTTTAGAGTCATTTGTGTATATTCGGGTATAGTTTATGTATTAATTTTACATGTACTTGATCATCCTAAAGGAAGCATCATGTATGCGTCTCAGCATCCCCCAGATGTTCTCTAACACCTGACACACAGATGCTCAAATCATAGTTGGGGTTTTGGACTAGTTAACTACACTTCGGCTTCCTTCTAAATACAATATGCTACTTCAGAGTAAGTGCTTGCAGACAGATGTAAGAATGACTAGAAAGTAATTTTAATTAAATGCTCTGTTATGAGAATGATCTTCAAATTCTTTTATGCTATGAATTCATCTTCTTTTCCTAAGTCCTAACACCCCAGACCCTGAAAGCACTCTTCCTACTTCTTTTTAATCAAATATATTTTCTACAAGTAATGCTTCATGAACCCGATTTTGAAATGCAAACTTCACTTAGTGAGCTTTGGATAATCTATAGTTTGGAATAACAAATTTCTGTAATTTTTAATGAGTTTCCTTGCTTTAGAATCATGCTTGTTACTTTTCAAAAGACCTCAGAGAAGAGGGATGACTTAGATTAGAGCTTCTTCTCAATTTAAAAAGGAAAGATGACAAGACAAGAACGCAGGGTCATTGAGAGATTAAAGCAAGTGTTCTTTGGCACATGTAAATGAATGTATTTAAAAAGCTTTTCAAGATCTACCTGCAAGCAGATGGCTGTAAGGTATATAAAAGGGGGCATTAAATGTTCACTTTATTCAGATTTATCTTTTCTAAAGGGAAATTGTGGGGAAAATGATGACAAAATAGTTTTGGATTTGCAATGCTATTCCTTATTTTATATAATGACTCAGCTTTTAAATTGTAAATCATGGCTTATAAACTTGTGCCTAATCTATCTGAAAATATGGGTAAATTCGTGAATTTGAATCATCATACCAAACAGGAAATACAAATTTGTACATCTGGAGGAAATTATATTTTGGAAGAACAATTAACAGTAGCATATTTTAACAGTATATTTTTTGTGAAAGTTTATCTTCAACAACCTGCAAAAGTAGTAAATAATGGGAAAATAAAATTCATATGGATTTAGGCTTTATGAAAGATGTGTGACTGCATGAAATAGACAAACGTAAACAGAAGATAGATTTAGGTCTACAAATAAATAATCTTTTACACATTTAAAGGAGTATAATGTTGAATGAGAAAAGACTGAATGTCTAATAATTCAAAGTAAAGATACACTATTTCAAAGTGTGTATATGTGTATATACATGTTGTGTGCATATATGCACTTATATGCAAGTATGTATTTATATACCCATACAGATTTCTGTGTATATGGCTTGGGACTACTTAAAATGCATTTTTGGAAAAGTGCCAGGGCACCAATATTGCACAGGTCGTGTTTTTGTGTTTACTGTTTTTGCAAGAATTTAATGTCAAGGAAACAAAATATTTTTATCTCTAATACTTATTAGACATCATTTCCACATTATTTACTTTTGATCAGTGCTCTTCAGTTTCATCATAGATTCAAGATTGTCCACATGAATAACAAAGACATAAGCTTCTGAAGGTTAAGCCCGTTCTGAAACTTACTAGTATGACCTTGGGGAAGTTTTCAACTTTTCTGAATGTCATTTTTTTCCAGTGTCAGTGAAAATAAAACAAGCAAATAAACAATCTCTCTGGCATGTTATTGTGAGGATCAAATGAAATAAAATATAGACAAGAGCTAGATTGTCAATAGAATTAGTTCCCTACCTTCTACTCTTGATGGTAACCTTTTGCTTTTGTTTTTGCAATCACATTCTTTTAAAGCATGTTAGTTCACTGAGGGAAAAGTCCAATGTCAGGCTATAAAAGTCCTAGAAATTACAAATTTTTAAGTACGCTGTTATCATTTGTCCTCATGAATATAAGTTCCTAGAATGTTCATGATGTTTCACTTTAACTTAAATTTACAATCTTGGTCAAGGACCTTCTCAAAGTCACTGATAACTGAATCCAATATAGATATCAAATATTATTTTATTACCATGCTTGCTCTAGAGGAATGATCTACTGTTATTAAAAGATGAGTAAAAAAGTTAGACATTATTTCTACCATGATCATTTTATAGTGGTTTGAAACTCAGGGTCACCAAAGAATTTATTAAAATTTTTCCAGACCACCTATGTTCTATTATACTCCACTTCTACAATTACATATAGAAATAACACTTTTCAAGGCCTGAATTTCTATGTTATAGAAAAGGATAATGGGAAAATGAATACAAATTACTAATAATGAAGCCATTTTCTTCATTGATTTGCAAAGATTTGTAAATCCATAGGCATATATTTCATAAAAATTATAAAATTCAATTCAGAGATCCATCTGCCCACTTTCTGAAGTTAGAAAACCATGTTCTAAAGTAATATCTATTTCTTATCCAAGTGGCTTACAAATCCTGATTCATTCTAAACTCTGTGGAGTAAAGACAAGTTGTACTGACATAACATTTCTTTAGTTTGATTCCTTGCTAATTTAATTTAATAAATTAATTTAATTATTTAATTTAATAATTAAATAATTAATAATTATTAATTAATACATATTAAATTTAATTAAATTTAATTTAATAAATAATTAATAAAATGCAATTTAATACACTCCAACTAAGTTTATTCTAACCTACATAGACCTAAAAGATTTGGTGAGGTGAGGAGGGGTGTCGCTGCTTTGTTCCAAAAATCCCTTACATGTGATGGTGTAAATGGCAGGCAGTACTCACAGCAGACATGATGAGCTCTCCTCCCAGGTTCTGGATCTCAGCTTTAACTTGACTGCAGATTTTCAGTTGGTGAGAGTAAAACTTAATCTGTTCCAGATAGGCCAACAAATCTTGTTTGCATGACGGGTCCGGACACTAATTAGGCATAAAAGATAAAAGTGGAAATAACAAAATCAGTAATAAGTAGATCAAAGTGCTTTAATACCAACATTGGAGGTACCTTATAAGGGAGCAACTTTATTGTCATGGAGCCCCATTTCTCAGCCCAATCCCACATAGATTCTGATATGTTTCCAACATTAGAAGACTTTATTCATGCCTCAACCTTAATGACTTCAGCACAGATGATAGAAATAGTCAAGGAATTTTCAGACAGGAAAAGTTACATAAAATAATTGCCTTTAAGTTATGAAAAGGTTGGAAGTCTTCAGATTGCATTTTTAGGTGAATCTAAATAAATATTTAAAAAGCATTTATTTCCTTCACTTAATGTTGCTATTAGAATACTTCTTCAGGGGCACCTGGGTGGCTCAGATGGTTGGGTATCTGCCTTTGGCTCAGGTTGTGGTCTCCCTGTCCTAGGATCAAGCTCTGTGTAGCTGTGCTCAGTGGGGAGTCTGCTTGAGATTTTCTCCTTCTCCCTCTACCCTTCCTCTTGCTCACCTGAGCTCTCTCTTTCTTAAATAAATAAATGAATCTTAAAAAAGAAAAAAGAAGAAAAAAAAACTTTTAAAAGAACACTGCTTGGGACTGTTAGGCAAATCAAGAACATGATAACACACATTGGTTATTACTTCCCAGTTTATTAAGATGAGATGTTGACCAGGACATCTGGTTAGCATTTTAATGCATAGATTTTTTTTTTTTTTTAAGTTTTTTTAACTACTGGGACACTCACTACAGAAAAGCAGATGGCATGTCAGCCTAGGTGGTTTTCTCACACTAAACCAGCCTTCACTCTTCCAGCAAGATGCTTGGTACCAACACAGAATACATCATTTCATAATGAGAGTAGAAGCAAAAAAGTATTTATTACCTTTCAATCTGAATTTTAAGAGTGAATTAGCAAAATGAATAATTTTAGCGATCTTTATTCCATAAACTTCACAATTTTTTTTTTTGCCCGTACTGGAGTATAAACTTTATTTAAGACACATTTAAAATGGCTTTGCAATTACAGACAGCAGTTTAAATTCTGCTATGCTGGCAAAGTTTGTTAATAAAAAGTATTAGGTGTCATTGTGAATTTCTAGAACAGAAATTTCAAGCAATCAGAAATAGCAAAGGGCTTGAGTCCATGACCTTTCCCTTCCCTTAGCGTTCATTTCTCCACTTCTACTCCAGCTCAGAAGCTGTCTCATTTCATCTTCCTCGGGATCATAGATTACCAAATGAGTCCATCTTTTTCTGCGGTTTTAATGTCTCCTTTTTCTATTCTTTCATCTTTCAACACGATGCGCCTCAGAACAAAAACCCTCCCACAGCTTTAAAATCTCATCTCTCTTCCTGTTCATGACCACGAGTTCTAAAATTTTTTCAGTGTTGCCTCATTGATGTTCTCAGATTTTGTTCTTGGACATCTTTTGATTCTCACCCTCTTCTTGCACAATAGTACACACTGTTATGACTTCAAGTATCACAAAATGCAAATAACTAAATATTTGTCACCCAGCCCTGTTTTCAGAAGATACACGTGGATTTGCCCAGTCCATTATTTGTGGATTTGCCCAGTCCATTATTTGTCTCATCATTTCATACTCAACACACATATTCTTCAACTATCTCATAACCCACTTTGCCTACTATAAAACCCATTTTTCCCCTCTATTAACCATTTCAATGAGGAATGCTTTCTTTCTCTCTCCCATCTATTAAATTTGGCCAGTCATTAATTTGGGATGATTCAACTCCTTGAATCTCAGCACACTTGGAACATTTTTTCCTCTTTGCTATGCCCAATCACTGCTGCTCATTAGCAAACTAAGGTTTCTACTACTCAGCCATTAAAAAAAAGAATGAGATTTTGCCATTTACAACAACACGAATGGGCCTAAAGGGTATCACACTAAGTGAAATAAGTCAGACAGAGAAAGACAAATACCATATGATTTCACCTATATGTGCCATCGAAAAACTAACCAACCAAACAAACAAAAGCAGAAACTGTTCCGTAAATACAGAGATCAAACTGATATCTGCCAGAGGGAAAGGAGTAGGGGATGGGCAAAATGAGTGAAGGGGAGTGGGAGATAATAGCTTCCAGTGATGGCATAAAAGGGAAACAAAAGTACAAGCATAGGGAATATAGTGAATGGTATTGTAATAGCATTATATGGTGACAGATGGTAGCTATACTTGTAGTGAGTACAGCATAACAAGTCCAGTTCTCAAATCTCTAGGTTGTACATCTGAAATTAATATAACACTGTGTGTCAACTATACTTCAAAGAAGACACAGGTAATATATTTTAGTATCTATCCTTATTTAATTCCTGAGAAACTGCTATGAATTTATTTTTATAAGGTTTATTAATCTGGAGGACAAATCTAGCTATCAATATCTGCTCAAAATAAATTTCAGGTAGATAATAGCATCAAAATACAAATATTGTTTCAAGTTGCATCTAGAATATATTCTTAAGGGACATATTAGAATGATATAAGAAATGCTTCAGAAGTTTCTTTTTTGCATACTTTTAAACTGGGGGTTTTGTGGGGGATACAGTAGGTGGGGGAGGTGAGCCTGGTAGTGGGTATTAAAGAGGGCATGTATTACATGGAGCACTGGGTGCGGTGCATAAACAATGAATCTTGGAACACTGAAAAAATATTTTTTTTTTAAAAGAATACATTTTTGACTCTCATAACATCATCAGGGAAACAATTCAAATGAGGCTAGTCACTGACAACATTTTGTTAAAATAAAAATATAAATTACATTTGTCAGTTGTTTTGTTCAAAGTTAAATGCATTATGTACAATTTGGCTTGTGATCCTTTATCTTGTTTTTTAAATGCTGTCCTATCTTGAATTAGCATTGGCTTTCATTATATTTTACACTAAAATTTCATTTTAAATGTGTTCAGTTATGATTAGGTGGGAGTACCCAGCAGATACTGTGGATATCTTTTCTTCAGCAAAATTATAGTGAAGGAATATTATAGGCCTCAGACACACCACTCAGAGGTAAGAAAGTCTAATTTTGTCCTCGTGCAAAACACCTTAGCAGATATTCATTTTATTTCAGTTACTCTTCATCTCTTTCCTATTTGGGATATACAACTTTTCTAATTAATTGAGATCTATGTATGTTTCCTACCTTGTGAGGTGTTATTCAATTCATCTAATTTAGAAGATATACTTCACATAATGAATTACAGTGTAGGGTTGAGGAATAGAAAGAGATGTATACTGAGAGTCTGGAATCTTGGATTTGTAAGAAGAGTGCTTCTCCAACATGTCATTCTCTTTATTCATGGGTAGAATGTTTAAGAATTGTGATAGCTAACAACATCTTCTCTGTTAGGAATATACTGCCTAATAGAGACAGAATTTGTGCTAGAATTCTACAGAACTTAAGCAATATGTCTTGAATGGCATAAATGACCTACCATACCGTGTCAAGATAATTCTAAAGCCCAAAAGATGTTGGCTGATTGGAACAAGTGAGTTTATATTAAAGTTCTGGATGTTAAAACAGTTAATTAGGGTGCAGCCAGAGTAGTAAATTATATTTGATTACACACAATAAACATATGTTCAGGGAAGCAAGACAGGAAGAAGGGTGAAAAAAATGAATGAAGAAAGAAAAAAGGAAAAAAGAAAGTCCAAGTAGATAGAATTAGGAAGCTCAATTAATGTAATTTCTCATCATTCTCTCTGCATAAGAATTTTGACCTGAAATGTTAGAGAATAAAACTAAATTTAACACTATATATAGATCTAGATATCATAAGTCCGATGGGTAGAATTGAAAAGTTGTTGATGTTTGATCTTCTGACACTCTAGTAGTAAAAGACTAGAAAGAATCACAAAAATTGTTAAAAATTTTTCAACTAATTAGGTTGTTCAAAATAGAAAGGAACCAATGTTCCAGCAGATACTTTTCATAATACACAGACACTGAACATTGTCTTGCTTATATTATTCAACTGCATTCCACAATAAATTTCAGATATTATTTGCTGTCTAATTTTTTTTAGAAATTTTAATCTATCAAATATCAGAAACACAGTCATAGACAATCTCCCCAGATGATCTCTATAATAAGAGTCAGCTTCATAATTATCATTTTTGATTCTTCAGAACCCTATTTGCTCAGAACAAAAGTGATTTGAAACTACTCTCCTATATGAAGTGGAAAGAGCCAAAGTGGATCATCTATAATTTTTCATTATTCCATGACTGTTTCTTTAACCTTCTTTTAAAATGTGAAAGCTATGGAAGCAAGACAATACGTTTACTCTCTTCCATGTGATTTGGATCAAGCTAAAAACAACAGTATGATGTAATAAAGCTACATTATAAAAGTACCTATAGCGAGGTGAATCTGATGCAATTAAAAAAGATCAACATAAGAAAAAAAATTTCCAAGTGACACAATTTTCTGAACTTTGAAAACTGCATTCTAAGAGAAACAGAAGCACATTGACAGGAAGTATTAAATATTTAAAAAGTTATCAGCACACATAAATCTGTCTAATGCATTATGGTTTCACTTACTCTACTTGGTCTCTCTCATAAAAGTAAATGCAAAAAATTCTGTAATACAGAAAACTATCAGTAGATTTGTGTTTCAATCACCTATTTATACTGTATTTTGATTGATATTAGGATACAGTTTAACTGTAAATACTAAATACTAAAAAGATTAACAAAATGCTTATAATGCTTAAGGTAGCAAGATACTTAAAATATACATATGTATATTCAAGAAATATTTAAAATGTTTGTCTCTGTTAGGATTCTTGTTTGTTTTCCCCATATCTAGAAATATCTAATAATATACTTTGAAGGTGATCATGTTTCAAAAAACAGAGAATAAAAAAAGTACATAATAAGAAGCAGCCCAATAAAGTTTCCCTCAAAGTATATAAGCAAGAAATAATGTAGAATAGTTGCAAAATCAAAAAGAAAAGTGCTTTTTTTCCCAAAGGAAAATAAATATATATTATGAAGGTGAATACTATAAAAATGAACAATACTATAACTTAGTTTAAAACATTAAGTATATTTCTCAATACATTAACTAAACTAGTTGACAGATTTTTCAATTAATGTTGGGCTAAAGGTAATTAATAATGTAGCTGCTGCTCAGAAAATTGTAACAAAGACATGAGAAATCTGAAAAAAAGTGAGTCATGTATAGAATTGTTGAACAATTATATTGTGCACCTGAAACTAATATAATCCCACATGTTAATTATACTTCATTAAAATATAAAAAAATAAAATTTAAAAATAATTTAAAATTAAGAAACAAAGCAAAAAAGAGAACAAACTGTTGGTTGTCACAGGGAAGAGGGTGGGGGGATGGGTCAAATAGATGAAGGGAGTTAAGAGGTACAAGTTTCCAGTTATAAAATAAATAAGTCACAGGGATGAGAAGTACAACATAGGAAATACAGTTAATAATATTGTAATAACCTTGTATGGTGACAGATGGCAACTATACTTATAACGTAAGCATTTTGCAATGTATATAAATGTTGAATCACTATGTTGTACACCTGAGATGAATATAATATTGTATGTCAACTATACTTTAATTAAAAATGTTAAAAAGATAAAACAAAAAAGGAAAGGAAGAAACCCAAGCTTGGGTTTTTAAAGCCAAGCTTAGAAACTTTAGCATTTGCCTCCGTAAGGAATATATGCTTTCCACATTTTATATCTTCACTTTAGTATTCTACTATCACTATTTGTCTTAGAATTTTATATAGAATGCCAGAATATATTGTTAACATTAAAATCCTAACATAATAGAATATTGGAAGGTACTGATTTCTGAAGAGCAAAAATAAGAAATCTAAGGTATTAAGAAAAAAAAAAAAAAAGCCTAACATTGAGTCTTAGAGCCCATGAAAGTAATATGAGTTTATTTGAAACTCAAAAAGTTGGTATTTTAAATAATTTTAATATAACTTTGAAGCTCAAAAATCTAAGGAATAATAAAGCACTAAATAATAATAATAATAATGCCTTAAGAAATAATTAAGCTGCCTTAGAATGAATTGTCCACTATCCATGTATTAATTATGCAGTAAGATTTTTAAACAATAATTTAGGAAAAACCAATCCAATCACATAAAAATCCAACTTTGTTTTACAATCAGTGGTAGATGGCAGAGAGCAATTAGCACAGACTTTCATCATGTCCATTTGTAGAGAACTCACCTGGTTAGCAATCTGCCGAGCAAGGACATCCATCCTTGATCCTGATTCTGATATCGTTTTAGCCGCATAGATCACATCAGTTGTATGCTTTAGTGGTCCTTTGCCCCTTAAAGTAAAAGAATACCTGTAAGTTGTAGGGTCTTACGCTAAGATACAAGTACACACATAGACACAGACACACACACATGAGATTCGCTCCCCAGAATACTGGCCATTCGCTTTACATACTTCAGTTTTGGAGAGAAACCATTAGACCAATTAAACCAATTTTATATTAAATAAAAATTGAAAAAAAAAAAAAAAGGAAGTCCCATGGTGTTGAGATTCAGGAAATACTGACAAGAAGATGAACTCCATTTGATCTTCATTCCCAGGTATTTTTAATAGTAGATATCTCAAATCGAAGGTCTTTTCCTAATTCTAAGAGGCAACATGAGATTTTGGATGTTTTATATATATTAAACATTGCATTTTCATCACCAAGTCTAGTTTTTAAATCTTTCTCTTTATAATCCTTTTTTAAAATACATTATTTATTTGGGGGGCACCTGGGTGGCTCAGTGGGTTAAGCCGCTGCCTTCGGCTCAGGTCATGATCTCGGAGTCCTGGGATCGAGCCCCGCGTCGGGCTCTCTGCTCAGCAGGGAGCCTGCTTCCCTCTCTCTCTCTCTCTCTCTCTCTCTCTCTCTGCCTCTCTGTCTACTTGTGATCTCTCTCTGTCAAATAAATAAATAAAATCTTAAAAAAAAAATAAAATAAAATAAAATACATTATTTATTTGAGAGAGAAAAAACAACAACAATGAGCATAAGCAGGGGGAGATACAGAGGGAGAGAAAAAGGGAGAAGCAGACTCCCAACTGAGCAGGGAGCCCATCACGTGACCCTGAGATCATGACCTGAGCCAAAGGCAAATGCTTAAGCAATTGAGCCACCCAGGTGCCTCTATAATACTTTTTTTTTAAACTATCTTTCAGTTGATTGCATTTTGTTTTTGCCACATTGTATCTTCTCCACAGTTAATTTATTGTAATATCATAGTAACACTAAGTATGAATCTGGAGTCCCACTATCTTGGACTGTTTCCAAAAACAGACCACTTCTTACTGTTTTGTGCAAATTAAGCAAGATAAACAGCTACTCTGTGTCCCAGTTTCTTTGGTGGTAATAGGAGCACACACTGCATGGAGTTATTCTAAGGATTACATGAGCTAATGTCTAAAAAGTGCTCAGAACATGGCTTTAAAAAACAAGTATTCAGTAACACAAGTTGTTGTTGTTTTGATTGTTAACTTTAATTTTAGTTCCAAAGGCCACAGAATAAAAAGTAGGATCATTTATGGATTTTACAAAGTAGGTAAGAAGAAAGAAGTGCACTTCTTACACTTTTATGGGATCACATAAGGAGATATTATTTTCTATCTTCTCTTTCCTTGAAAATAAATGATTACCTGAATGAATGGAGCTTGCATACACCCCAAGCTCTCCTTTCCCTATCTCCAGTTCCTTACCCTCTTCTGTCAACACACTGACTGTTCCAATTTGGTGTCTGTTCCTTGTCATGGCACAAACTGGGACCCTGAAGGAATCACTCAAAAAAGTAAGTGTTGTGATGCTTTGAAAGGAGCAGAGAGAGTGAGGGAGGCTCTGGGGAAGATTAAGCCAGTCAGTGTGAGCAAAGGAAGATTCTGAGAGGCCAAAATACAGTGCCATTAGAAGAGAAGGGGAATGAAAACAATCTCTGTCCTTGTCTTATTTACACCTTGGACGGGTCTTGAGAGTAGATGCCCTCGTGTGAAATCTAAATAAGATTTATTGTTAGAGGAAAATCTCTCCTCACAAAGAAGACTGTCCCTGGCTAGTAATAAAAGATGAAGAGGATTCATGCAAAGGTAAATGACAAGAGTATTCTATACTTAGAAACCTGGACACCAAAACGCTTGTGCCCTGTATGCCAAAACAGCCCTTCTGTTGCATTTTTCTTGTGATGGCTCTCAAATTTATTATAAGAAAGTTTTCCTGAAAAAAATGGAACTGTATGTTTTACACAGTGAAAACCTGGCCTCAGTATACGCTTATTACCATACTTCTCTTTGAAACTGCTGACATAGGTCGCTGTGTAAATTTTTTAAAAATTGGCATTAATTATGACAATGTTTAAGTTGCTCTTATCAAATTTACTTAGTGCATCAGGCAGAACTAGATGCTATGGACATGGTTATCTTCAAGAAAGGCAACACGTTTCATTTTTTTGATGCATCTCTAGAGAAAGTTGAGCTTAAATAAAGCTGTCTAAGCTTGAAAGGCAATGTATCAATTTTCCAGGTCTTAAACAATGGCCAAAGGTTGTTTCTAGGGAGAGCAGGGAACACTCCTGCAGCTTAAACAATGGACAAAGAGTTACATCTAAAGAATACAGCTAATGTACACTTCACCATCAAATTAATATATTTCCCCATATAAAAACCCTAGACTGATGAAAGGGAAATTACCTTTAGCTTTAAATTCATACGTTGTTATGAGACCACTATCTTAGAAACATGTAGAACTTAAAAGTAATACGTTATGACAGACCACAATTATTCTCTTCTTCATGTTCCTAATTAAATGTATTGTCTGGCAAGCTTCCTACTGAGTGCCAAACAAAATACACATTTTATAAATGATTCCATATCATGCCAAGCTTCCAGAGGAAGCCGCAATTACTGAAACTATGATAAATTTTCAACATTCCAGCCTGAGACATGCTATGTAATGAAGGCTTTTTAAATTAGGAAACACATTCAAAGGTTCTTTGCTGTCTTCATTTCCATAATGGGTTCTCAGGATCTCCTGTCAGCAAATTTTGTCTTAAATCATTGAGTGGATCCGACAGAGAAAGATACCCAGAGGAGGATGGGATAAACTTTAGAAATATTTTAAAGAAACTGGAGGCCAGAAACCTTTGATAAATAGTGGTTGCAATAATAATCTATTTCCTCCAAAAAGAGAGCAGATCTAGCTCTGGAGTAGGGAGTCTTGCAACTAATCATTAACTATGGGCTAGAAGGTATAATGGCAAAGGTTGCAATAACCCAGCAATGTTGAGGCCATGGAAAAATTTTTTAGGCAAGTGAAAGTGGTACCTTTGAAACGTAATTTATTGGTGCAACATAGACCTTTCAGCTATTTTTGATGCTGCCCCAACCTTGACTATTATTCCTTCCACATCCTCACCCCGTTTCTGGCATCCACCTGTCCTTTCTTTTTCTTTTGATCAGCACAAGAAATGAGATGATACAGCTGGTCAGTAACAGCTCAGTTAAGTAGGGATCTGGTTTAAAAAAATACGTAGTTTTATAGACTTATTTTGTCTTTTCAGAGGTAGAGAATATGTATGAAATCATTTGACATTTTTTGCCACTGATTAAAAACAAAACAAAAAAGCTTCATTATACGTTTTGCATTTTGTAGTCCCTAAATTTTTGGTAACATAATATTACACCCTTTTCAAGACCAAAATCTATCTCTTCAATCCTCTTCTCTTTGATGTTTATGTAAAGTAAGTCCCATAATGTTTTCGTTCACTTAGTAGATGAATACAATGATACTATATAGTTTGTTTCATAATAATAGCTAATATAGTTAGCATTTTCTATGTGCTAGACATTATTCCATACACAAACTTATTTGATCATTATAATAACACTATACATTTAGAATTATTATTAGTATCCTTGTCTTGCAGATGAGGAAACTGAAGGAGAGAGATGGTAAATATATCTTTTATTAAATAACACAGGTGATAACTATTAGAGATGGTATTTGACCTCAGGCAATCTAGCCACAGAATCTGCCTTTAATGACTATCTTATACTTCTTTCAATAAAACACACTAAGGCAAGATTAAAATATTAATTTTAATTATTAACTAATTTATCGTGATAATTTCACTATACAAATATCAAATCAATTTTTTAATTTTTAAATTATCATATAATGTATTATTTGCCCCAGGGGTACAGGTTTGTGAATCATCAGTCTTACACAATTCACAGCGCTCACCATAGCGTATACCTTCCTCAATGTCCACCATCCAGCCATCCCATCCCTCCTCCACCCGCCTCACCCCCAGCAGCCCTCAGTTTTTTTTCCTAAGATTAAGAGTCTCTTATGGTTTGTCTCCCTCCCCAATATCATCTTGTTTCATTTTTCCCTCCCTTACCCTCCATGAACCCCTGCTCTACCTCTCCTCTCAAATTCCTCATATCAAAGAGGTCATATGATAATTGTATTTCTCTGACTGACAGATTTTGCTTAGCTTAATATTCTCTAGTTCCATCCACGTCATTGCAAATGGCAAGAGAACCTGGATGTCCACCAACAGATGAATGAATAAAGAAGATGGAGTTTATATATATAATAGAGTCAATTATTAACACCTGAAACTAATGTTATATGTCGGTTATACCTCAATAAAATATAATAAAATAAACATGGGAAAAATATTGTAAAGATCTCCTTAGACATTGATGACAGTTACCATGAATGCAGTAGAGAGCAAAGATGAGGGTTAGATCTAGGTGCTGGGTGGTTAAGAGGTTCACCAATAGCCATTTTCTCATGCACAATAGCCTTAAGAATTACAACCTAAGTCTATCTCCTAGACCCAACAAAATAATGATATGTTACATTACATAGACATTTAAAGTACCTTATAGTCTTGGGATTTCTTTCTCGAGATACCATTACTTTTCCTCTGTTACTCATCTCAGTACCCGTCCTTCCTTCCTCTTCTGCTTTCTTGGATTCTTAACATCAAACTCCAACTCAGCCATTACATAAGCCATGTTAGAGGGGAGACTGGATTTGGATGATTATTTATAATACAAGATATAGAACTTTCATCTAAAAATCTTAACTTTAGACAGAGTTGTTTTATCTAATTTTAACACTCAAATTTGATATTACTATCTCAACTCTATTGAATAGAGTGAAATGAATATGGGCTCAGTAAATACATTTTGCCTGCATCCCAGTTCTGCTACTTATTAGCTATGTAGCCTTGGGTAAATAACAGTTGATCTGAACTTATTTTCTCTTCTTTAAAATGACTGTGATACTTGCCACATGGTAAGGATGCACAATATCATGTAATTTCTACAATATTTGGCACATATTAGTTGCTCAACAAATGTTACTTTTTCTCTGAATCCCTTTATCAATAACAGTATTACAAAAAATTTTCTGCTTGCCTTTTTTATTTAAAAATTACAGTACTTGTCAATGTGAACAGACTTGATTCAATTGAGTCCTTTCTTATACCTGATGACTACATAACTCTGTATAACCTTGTTCATAATATCCTTTCATTAGGTTATAAAATATATAGTCTCATACACTGTGTGTTCAGAGTCATTGTTGTTGTTCAAGGCTGTTCTTTAATTCCTTTTAAGGAGTTTATTTATATTTAGTGACATCTTTTTGGTGGTATAAACCTCCCAAGATAAGTGATTTAGCTCTACAAGAGTACCATCAGAATTCTCTTACTTGTAATACTGAAATTAGATACAAAAGAAAAAAAAGTAATTATCAGGAAGCAACCAAAAATGATGAGATAGAGGTACCAGACTCAAGCAAGGACACCCTGTTCTCCTACTATTCAAACATATAATTTTAATTAGGCAACTCTCTCCCTCTGGATGTTACTTTCTCTTGTAAAGTGTTATTTTCAAATTTTGAGGACTCTAAAAGTCATTGAAAAATCAGCAAGTGAGTAATCCGCTAACATCATCCTGAGCAATTAGTATCCTAAAGAACCTTTGGGATTCAAGTCAGGAAAAGGGGTTGGTTGCCCCATGAAAGAAGGTAAACATTGTCTGAGAGTTATGTACATATATTTTTTTTTCATTTCTGCTCCTCTGGTTCTATATTATTCAGGGTAGTCTAACTGCTGTAACATCAAAATATCTTAGTGGCTTAACCTAATGGGATGTATTCCTATCTCACATCACAGTCAGGGTGGATGATACAATGCATAGCCAGTGAAGCACCTGTCTTCCAGCCCCAAGATAACCTCCTCTCTAAGGCTGTGCTGGACCACAGTACCCACACGTCTGACTTGAGAAATAAATCAGAATCTCACAGGAAATTTGAAGGATCAGGGTAAGAATTGGAACACATCACTCCACCCATATTCCAGAATCTAGAAACATAGACTCATGTAGCTACAAAGAAGGCTGGGATATATATTCTATTTGGATACAGGAACAAAATAAAAGGGTTTTACAGCATTTCCTAAGTACATATTCCCAGAGATGTTAAAATCCTATATTTTGTTTTTAGCAACTAAAGTCTGTGTTCCTGTGAAGGGTATTTTGGATGTCACCAAACACTTCAGAAAATTGGGAAAGAACCAAGGCTCTTACCAATACAGCTGAAGTTATGAGACATATACTCTGCCTGGGCAGAACACCAATTGTCTTTTTTGTTTTGAAATGATCACATTGTTGATAGTCTATTATTAAAGTTAAAACCTATGTAAGTTTTATTTTGTGCATGGTGATGATGGTCTTTCATGCTCAATCTTGTATTTGTTTATGAAACAAGGACAGGGCTTATTTCAGAGATTTTTGGGGGGGATCAACCCATAGAAAATACTTTAAGTTATTGTTATAATTATTGCTATCGCTGCTGTTATTGTAATTTTGTATATGGGGCGTGCATATAGGAGGTAGGAACTCCCCTCTTTAAATCTAAAAACTGGTTTTCTAAAAAATACACACACACACACACACACACACACACGTATATGTGTGTGTATATATATATATTTGGCATATATACATATACATATACATATACGTATACTATAAATCTTTTCTGTTCTTCAGCCCTCAAATTCTCCAATTTGATACAATTTGTTAGCATTGTATCAAATCTTAAACAGACTATAACATTTAGAGAAGGATTTAATGATGTCTCCTTAAGGTCCCCAAACCCTAAATACCTGGAGGAAGCAGAAGTAGAATTAAAATAAAGTATTTCCTTAGCAAAGTTTGTTTTTCACTTGTAGGCAAAGAAGAGACCAGCTAATCAGATGTTTTTGTTTTTGTCTTTTGTAACACAGACAACCTTCCCCAGTTCTTCCTAAGTGTGAAGATTTCACTACTTTTTGTATAATTTTATACTGAAAGCATACATAATTAAAAAAGTTTTTGTGAAATTACTGTGTTCCAGGAACTGTTAAAATGCTCAACTTTCTCACTCAATTCTCACACCCAGCACTGTGCATCACCCACAAATTTAAGAGTAGCCATCATATCACAGATACTCCCAGAATTATGCAGAAGACAAGTTATGCTGCCTTACGTGTTCCTAGAATCTATTATCTGTTTCAAGAATCTATTATGTTCTGTTCTAGAATCTATTATCTTTTCCCTATAAATAAGGAAACAGGAGCATACAAGCTCAAAGTTTCTTAACTTTTCTTCAAGTTACATGAATATTGGTTGGTTTAAATTTAAAAGCAAGGATTTTAAGTCATTACTACCTTCAGAACCAATTAAAAAGAGATCATGTAGGTGGAAATATCATCATAGGTTTTCTGTCAGTACTCATGTTGAAGCACTGAAATTCAATGGATAGCTCTGAGTCAGTGGAATGTTTCATACATCGTAAGGAAGTACACAAGAACAAGATTCCTAGGCACCCTTCTGTACGGGGTTCTATTAAAGCATCATATTCTGTCTATCTGACCAGTTCCAAAAGTTATGAAATAACTAACCTCTCCTTTGATTAAATTTCTTTTATCAGCAACTTAACCTTTCTCTCTCTCTCTTTTTCTCTCTCTCTCATACTGAAAGCAGATCTGTCTAAGGGGAAAAAAGAAAAAAAAGAAGAGGAGAGGAGAGGAGAGGGGAGGGGAGAGGAGGAGGGGAGGGGAGGGGAGAAGAGAGAGAAGAGAAGAGAATAGAAGAGAAGAGAAGAGAAGAGAAGAGAAGAGAAGAGAAGAGAAGAGGTCACAATTGTGTTCTTCTCTCCCAGCTGCACTTTTGACTTTCGATTGAGAGAGATATAGCCTACTGGTAGGAGTCCATGACTGACTACCAGAAGCTTTTCTAGAACCAAAAATGAAGACATTAATATTCATTTGAAGATTCTAAAACTGGCGACAATTGTTGTGTGTAGGTAGAAGCTTTTTCTAGCGACCTCAGCCCCATTTATGACCAGTTAAATAAACTGCTTTTGTATCACATCTAAAGATCATAGACATCTGAGAAACACTGCTGCTCTCATCTGTTCTTCTAAAGGTAAGGACATGCCCATGCTGACCTAAAGGGAAAACTAGAGTTGGGAGCTGCATTGATTCTGATTCTCACTGCTCCCTCTGTCTCCAGAACTGCAATCCTATCTTGTATCAGTTGGTCTGCTAATCCTTCCTCACAGAGTCCTTGTATTAGTTTCCTATTTCTACTATAACAAATTATCCCAAAGTGGTGTCTTAGGACATCAAAAATCTATTATTTTACAGTTCTGGAGGTCAGAATTCCAAAATAAGTTAGTTTCATGAGGCTAACATCAAGGTGCCGATAGGCTGGTTCCTTCTGGATGGAGTCTATGAGGGGGAGTCCATTCCCTTGCCTTTTTCAGCTTCAAGAGGCCACCTGTGTCCCTTGGCTTGTAGCTACTTCCTCCAGCTCCTAAGCAACAATGAAGGTAATTGCAAATCTGTCATCACATTAGTGACTTTCTCCTTTCTGACTTCCTGCTCCTTCTTGTAAAGACCTCTGTGATTACTTCAAACACACCCAGATAATACCGGATTATTTTCCCACTTCAATATCACCAATATAATTGCAATTACAAAGTTTCTTTTGCGGGATGCCTGGGAGGCACAGTCAGTTAAGTGTACAAATCTTGGTCTTGAGCTCAGGGTCATGAGATCAAGTCCCACATTGGTCTCCCAACGGAGTCTGCATGAATCTCTCTCTCCCTCTTCCTTTGTCCCTCCTCCCACTCTTTCTCTCCTCCTCTCCTAAATAAATAAATCTTTAAAAATCAACAACAACACAAATTCTCTTTTGCATAGAAGGTGACATTCATAGGTTCACAGGATTCATGGGATGAGGAGGTAGTCATCTTGGAGACCTATTATTGTTTACCACAGTCCTCATGAGTTAATACCAAGTAGTCTGACTTGGGTCCTATGAGGGAGTTACTGGTTTTTCTGGACATAGATCAAATCAGCTGAGCAAATTGATGGTGCTATGGTGGATGCTTCTCCAGCTTGCTAATTTCTGTTTTGGGGGCTTTTTGTTTGTTTGTTTATTTGTTTTTTACATGATCTGTATTATTCTAACAGCCAGTAAAAGTGTCCAGTTCTTGGTTCTTAATGGTTTGCTAGCTGTATGTTCTTTTACTTACAATTCATATCAAAGAGTGAGGCCTGGAGAAATTTGGAAATCTGGAAAAAGCAGAGTTACCTAGAGAGATAATTCATGGGCTTGGTGGTGCTCTCCTTCCCCCTCCCCCATACACTACACATTAATTTTAGCATGCTTTTCTTTACTCCCAGGGCTACACAGGAAACACACACAATCACTGAAAGCACATCAGACTCTAGCCTGGGGTGAGAGGAGGAAAGGCATCCTCTCTTGGGTGGGTGGGGAAAGTTTTTCAGGTGATGATTACATGTTGTCACTTTTTCTTTGGGACCTACAGGCTTTGAAAACTCTGGAACATATTTTCATAAGACATTGAGAAACTATAAACATATAAACATGGGGCACCTGGGTGGCTGAGTGGGTTAAGCCTCTGCCTTCAGCTCAGGTCATGATCCCAGGGTCCTTGGTTCGAGCCCCACATCGGGTTCTCTGCTCAGCAGGGAGCCTGCTTCCCTTCCTCTCTCTCTGCCTGCCTCTCTGCCTATTTGTGATCTCTGTCTGTCAAATAAATAAATAAAATCTTAAAAAAAAAAAACAACAAAACATATAAACATAAGACATTGAGAAACTCTATCCACTGCATACCAAAAGGGGTCATTTAGGGAGAACATTACAGTTTAAATCACTTAAGATACGTCTTGCAAATTATTGGTTATTGAAATTGAATTAAGGGATAAACTTCTCACTGGTGGCTCTCCAGACTCATAAGGGTAGTGAGCATTGACAAGGAAGTCACTTTATATCCAACCCCGTGCATGGGAAAGTAACCTCTTTGGCATCCTCTCCCCCAAAAAAGACTTTAAGTCATTATTCATCAATACCCTCTCAGGACATAATGGGAAATCTGTACTCAGCACCAACATTTGAAAACAGGTCTTTCCTGGCCTTCCACACATTACTTCTCTGAGTGTGCACATTAATCAAAGCCAATGTACTGTAAATACAATCACACTCTCTGACTGTGGGAGTACCTCTTTTTCCTGTTGGCATTGGCTTCAGCATTAATCATGTATATGATCTCTTACAGAGCCTGGGCATTTTTTCCAGCTTCCCCTTAAACCACTGTGATATACTGGCTGCTCCTGCTCCTTTAATATCAGACCAAATTTTATGGGTTTAGAAAATAATCACTTTCAATTTATGAAAATAATATAATTTAGCATTTGACCTCCTTAAGCCTACATACCAGCTCACTTCCTATTCTGGTGATAGCCTTATGTTATCCTAAGGTCCTGCTGAAGAAACATAGCGGGTGAAAGGGTCACTAACTTAGTCAAGACCTACCACAGTTAATACGTTGGACACAGGTGGTTCCAGGGTCTAGCTTGCCACCAGCATCTGGCCTTCTTACTTGCTTCTGAGATAAAGGAAACTGCCAGTCGATCTTTGGCAAGGCCTCCCTCCTTTCTCTACCCTAGTTGGAGATAGCTATCGTTTATTAAATTTTAAGATACTACAAAGCCCACCATTTTCATATGGCTTATTCCAATTGAGTGTGACAATACACTGTTTTAGGCAGCTGGTTTTCATGTTAATGTGCCACTATTGCTGCTCTCCATTGATTTGTATGCTTTATTGAATTTATTGTATTGTGCAGTGACCCAAAGCTGATTTCTTTAAAGTAAAAGGTATGGTTTGAAAATATGAATGGAATAACCTGCTCTAGTTTCAGACACACATTATTTTCTTACTTCCTCCCTCTGTCAGGCCTAATACCGCATTATTTATCTAATACTTAACGGTTCCTCGATTAAGAGATGTTAAATCAGTATCATTGTAAAACCGCACGATGCAGCATCATTCCCAGCTGTGCGGCCCACCCTCTTGTCTGTGTGTGCCGGCTTGGCCCCAAAAATTTCTTGCCTTGAAATAAAATAGACGCATGCCATACTTAGTTATTTAGACCTGCTTTTATATTGGAGGGCTCAGTCTGGAAGGTCACACGTCGATATCAGACTGAACTATGTTAAAAGGAACATAACCCAGTTTCGAACAGTGTGCTTAATGATTTATTTCTTATTAAACCAAAATTACAATAGAAAGGAATAGAAAAGAAAGTCGGGGCTTAGATTTTCTTTTTCTCTTCCTCCCCGCCCTTTTTTTTTTTTTTTTAAATGTTCTAGACTTCTTTTGTTCTTTGTTAGGCATGGGTGCTTTGGGGCTGTCTCAGCAGTGCCTTGGGTCAAAGTGTCAGTTTGCATGGGACCACAGATCTCCTCCTCCCTTCTCTATGGGGGTCTATTTCATTCAGGGCCTGCCTGTTCTCTTTCTGAAAATAGGCCTCAAAGGTTTCCCGAAATTCTTTTGAAAACTTTAATGATGGCATGCAAGCATATTGAACTTGACTGAGATAGCTGTCTTTCTCTCCTGCCTAGAGCTCCTCCCTAAATCCCCATGTATTTTTTTTTTTTTTTTTTTTTTTTTTTACTATTCCTTGAAATATGAGATACTGGGTCTCCAATTAAGGGGAAGGTGGTATATTTGAGAAGAAAATAATAGGAAACCAGAACATCAACGGCCATATGATAAGATGGTTATTCTGAATAAAATCCAAATTTATTACTCTCAAGAGGAAGCACAGAGAATTTGTTTCTATGGCTGACAGACTAGGGCTGAATAACTTTTTTCCCCAATGGGGGAAAAAAATGACATTTTCCCAGAGGCTAAAATCATTAAGACTGTGACTATTCCATGGGATCAGTTCCAAGAAAGTTAATATGCTTATGCCAAGAGCTAGCATTCTTAAGACATCCCCTCTTAACATTGAAATTTTGGTGTTTTGAACAGAAAAACATTCATAGTTTTAGCCAAATAGGTTGCTTTGGGGCCTTTATTTAGCTTGCTCTGTCGAGCATAGCATGAGATAACATATTTTACCTTCAGCCCGTCTCTCTATACATATTTACTTACAGTACATGTGTGCTAATAAATTATGCCTATTATAAAAGGTACATAGACATATAAATTTTAAAGAGATCAATTAAAGCTGAAGAAACTACTTTAAATATCTTGCTAATGATAATGGCATTAAAAACAACCTCAAGACACAATATACCCTGAAGGAGAAATTTAACATGAGTTTTAGAGAATACAAATCCATTCTTCAAGCAGTCTTCATGACAATTAATTTTATTGGCCCAGTTCCTGTCAATTTTTACGAGTTCATCATTGATTTTAGCTTTGTAATGTGGCTAATCAATATCTCCTCCTAGAAAGAAAGAGAATTATCAACTCTGACATCTTTTTCTTTGTTTGGAAATATTTCCCTTTTAATTATCCTCTATCCACATTTCTTTTTCTAAAAATTTAAAAAACAGATCCAAAATAATGAAAGTTAGCTTAGTTGAAATTAGTTATTATACTGGAATATAATTCATAAATCCAGCTAACAAGGCACACATTAACTATGATATGTGGAAAGTTATTGAACAAGTGAAGGTACCATAATCAATCCTTCTAGACTCTTGTCTGCAATACGCAGTAGACTATCAGCATCAGTCATATACGAAATACTGGTAAGAATACAATTCTTAACGTTTTTTATTACAAACGTAAATAAAATTTCAAATGTCTCCTTTCCACTGTCCAACTGAATAGCTAACAACCCCACTTTAGAAAGCACCATTTAAACACATAGCTCAATGTTATCTTTTCCAGAAAGTCTTTCCAGTTGCCTAAAGCAGGAAATGCATATTTAATCTCCCTGAACATTTCTGCCATCTTACAGTACCTCTCTTGAGATTGTCATCCATTCCTGCCTTAGAGTTATGTATATACATGTCTCAGCTCTTGAAGTAAGACTCTAAGCTTATTGGGAAATGGTCCATCGATAATTCATACTTAGGTTTCCCAGAACATTTGGAGTCAGGGAATGCAGTAAGGAGACAAGCCATGAACTTACGTATAGTTCTTTCAAAAATAAATATTTCAAGAGATAAGTTAATCAATTCCCTTATCCCAGTTGCAAAGAAAAGAATACAAAACTATGAAGTTTATTTTGTATTCTTGCCTCTATTAGGTAAACCAAACAATAGATTGCCAGAGGCATGAAAGAGAACTATTAATAAAAGTATATTTATTTAAAAGGTTCGAAATAAATATCAAATTTACAATGGATAATCACCTAAATAAGCAACTGAAAGGAGGCAATGGATGATTATCCTGAGACACTATTTTATTCTAAAATTTTTCCATAAGAACATATTTTTATCATTCCTAACTTTATTGGGTATAAGAGAAGAAAGCATTACATAAGTTAAAGAACAACCAAAAACAGTTTATTCCTGTAAGCACAGATGTTATAGTAAAGACAACAAGAATTATTTTTAGGTGCCTTTTTAGAGCAGCAAAGAACTAAAGGTGAAAGGCGACTTCAAATTGAAAACCAGAAAACATTACAAATAAGAAAAAAAGCCCAAGGAACAAAAGGACAACTTATTTTTAAACATAGCTGCTATTTCTAGAAACATGGCAAATACTTGAAGGGCTGGGAATTACAGGTTCTGCTCTGTCTTCTGAGAGTTGAGCTTGGGCACCCTTTCTGGTGCTGCACAGACTCAGATAGCTCCCAAGGATCACCGAAGTGAGATTAACAATTTCATTTTCTTTTCAAAGGTTATGTTCCCATCATTAAGCCATGCACATGATAACTAACTGTGGGAAGGTGTGCCAGGCCAGACTGGTAGAATTGCAGAGGCTACTGCTGGGCCAAGTTGAATAAACGTAAAGAGCAGTCAAATCATATGCACTGTAGTTTATATAAGGATTCTGAAGACATACCCCACTACTAGATGGGGGCCTTCTGCCACAATATGGCTCTTGGAATCAAAGTTCCATATCAACCACATGAGAAAGATTCTTCATAACCATGCACATATATTTTTGTTGCAGTTTTTATCTTAACAATGAACAAGTACATAATGTATTATCTCTGGCAATGGGACTTACCCATTTCCATAGAATGACACTTCGTCTTGGCTAACCTTGTGTTGGATTGAAACACACATCTCTACCTCATCTCTGGCCTCACACAACCTATTTCTTGGAAATGGATGAAGCCCCAGTTTAGGGATCTTAGCCTACCGGTCACCATGGGTGCCACTCTCAAATCCCTATCAGATATAATCATTTTCTCTCTTGGTTCTACCTCCTCTTCTCTGTTTCCCTCCTGCTCATACCCTCTCTGCGCAATCTCTCCTTGTATGTTTTATCTTCTTCTCTTTTTGTTGTATTCTCTTTTATTCTTTGCCTATTCCCTTTTCCTTTCTCCCCCCATTCTGCTGCTAATTAAAACTGGGCATATCTGTTGGTCTTACTTGTGGATAAAACAGATTATGGACCTTTGGTTTCATAGATGTTTTAATATTACCCATAACAGTAAGTTTGAACTGTATGATACTTTATAAACTAAAAAGCACTTTCCAACAGATTATTGATTTTGATATATATTGATTTTGATATACTAACAAACCCACAGTATAAGAATGACAGATTATCAGTCCCAATTACAAAAAAAAAAAAAAAAAAGAAAGAAAAGAAAGAATACTGATGCTTCATGTAAGCTAATGGTTCAATCACCTTTACACATTCAGGAATTGGCAGAGCAGGGGGTCAGTCAAACCTAGAACTTTTAATTCTCACCCTATGGTAATACTATGCCAGGTTGTAGTTTCTTTCCTCCTTTTTTGGGTCCCAAAACAAAAACATAGCCCATCTTTCTCCTATCTTTAATCACAAAAGATTCCAGTTTTTAGGACTCTTTAGGAAAAGCTACTTTACTTCCAAGAAGTGTGCTAATTAACTTACTCATTTAAATGATAGCTATTGATTATTGGTGATGTGTGAGGTACTTTGCTAGGCAATATGATGGACAGAAACATCAATAAGGCATGACCCTTATTCTCTGTAACACAAAATGGATGGAGATGTCACTCTTATAGAAAGACTGTTTGGGCAAAGAATGTCTTCCCTATTACATCATAAGCTGTTAGATGCAAAAGTAGAAAAATAGTTCATCCAGTCATCTATTTATTCATGAATTTATTCATTAAAAATAACTATTGTGAATTTTAACTATAGACCAGGGTTTTTCGTAGGCATTTCTATCCTTGAGGTTTGAAAACTATATATATTTGGTAAGATATACATGGCAAATATATATTTATGGTAAATACATATATATGGTAAAATTGAGAGGCAAATAAACATGTAAAATAAATAATAAGACAGTTTCAGATGTTAATAATAGCAAGATGAAATAAAACTGAGTAATGTGATAAAATACTTGGTTGGGACAGAGAATATTAGTTGAAGGACAAAATAATTAATGTCTGTACCAAGTTTGGAATTGACAGGAGAAACCATATAATAATAATAGTTGAATGTGAATAAGAAAACAAATATAGGTCTTACAACTTAGAGTCCAGCTAGAGTTATAAAAGTGATCTAAGAGTATTCCCAAAGGAACTAATTTTTTCCTTGCATAAGTACAATAAACCATACATAGTGATATTAAAGGATGAAAATAAGTAAAATGAAACAAGTGAATGAAAAATAGCTAATCAGAGTGGACATGAATCATGATACTTTATAATCACAAATGTCTTTGAGCTAGAGAATTATAGAAACTGATAGTTGAACAGGAACTTGATGGCCAATTAGCCTAGGTCCCCTCAACTGTAAACAATTTATCCAACCTCCATGACTAATAGTTCTCTAATTTCTGATGGCATATTTCCACACTGGGGGCTGATAACCCTATGGGATAGGTTTCTTTTTGTTAGATGGAGAGTTTTAACTGTTAGCTATTTCTTTAAACTGAAGAAAGTACTCCTGAATTCCTCACAGTGGTTCTAGCTCTGCTCTTTGGAGCAACACAGAAAGCATCTCCTGTGAGAATGAAAGGTTAGATTCAGGAATTTGGCATGTTTGTTAAGATGGCATTGTATTTTCTGAAAAATACATTCTAGAATACTGAGGAAGAAAAAGGACATTTAAAAAAATTAACACAATGAACAAGCAAAGAGGAAGAAGGAAAAAAAAAAAAAAAACCTTTCTTTATATGAAAGTAGCAACTAATAAGCTTGCTTTATTGGATCCAAACAAGGGAGGAAGAAAAGAGACAAGGAGAAAACACCTGACGCTACAGTCAAGATTTACTCACATGGGAAAGCTCATGTGACTCAGTGTTCTTAGAGAAATTCCCTGGCTCTACAGAAAGAAGATAGCATAAAAGGTTGAGAGAACAATCTGAACCCTCTCATGTAATCTCAGCAACAAGCAGAGTTGATAGAGGGGGAAATTTTGAAAGACTTAGAGCCAAGTTTCTATTAAAAAAACTAAGGTGGCAGAATTGAGACTGCTCAACATAGGCTGTGGAAGACTCGGTAGCTTCATGGAAGGGTAGTGAGAGAGAAGAGAGGGGAAGAAGGGAGAGAAACACTGCCATTTGTATTTCAAACTTCAGTTTGAACTGAATTTATCCTAAGATGGTATTTGAGCTTCAGTGCAGAACTAAATGTTTTATTATCTAACCATGATTATGAATAAAAATAAATCAGTTAATGGAAACAGGTATAAATTTCAGGGTTCTAAGCAATTCTGAAATATTCAGTATGGTTAATTTACCATCACCTGAGAAAATATACATATAGCTCAGTATTCTATAAAACAAAGTCTTGTCTCCCTATAGACAACTTTCAGGCTGTCATTCTTGTCACCCCATCCTTGTCCCCTCAGCTATTTATTTTAAGCACTATCCTTGGATTTTCCTACTACTCCATTTATAACAAGTTTCTATCAAAACTGATGCCCTTACCAGTAGGAATTAGATGCCAATTTGCTGCCATTGGGGGGGCTGGAGTGAGGAAACCACCACAGAAACAGTTACTACTTCTTTAAAATGGGTTAGACGTCAATCAAGTTCCTACGGAGACACATGAATACTTAACCTGCATATGATGTTGGGATTTCTTGAGACAAGAAATAGTTATAGTTAACTAGTACATCATTAACTGATACATACTCCCTTAAATTGATACTTGCCTAAATATCATATAAGTGTGCATAAGAAATTTCCCATGTTTGGAGTTGTACTGAGAAAAGTAAGCACATTTGTATAATAAAACACCCCTCTCAGCTAGGTTCATACTTATTTTTGGTTTTATATATGCATTTGTTTCTTTGATAATACATATTGCTTACTTATTACATTTATTCAGATATAAATATTTCTTTACACATAATATTTATCTATATTGCTTTCATGGAATGTGGTCCTAGGGGAAGAGAATGTATTAGTTTCAATACCTTACTACATTATAGAAACCATTGTATCGAGTGGACCAGTGTTCAACAAATAAATAAAACTTTGTCAAAAATTATATATCCATGAGTGACTTATATATGTGATTATCAACTAAAATTACATGCTCTCAAGGACCACAAATTTAAAATAATTGATCCTAAATATATATACATATATATATACACACACACACATTTATAGATACATATATATAAATACAAACACACACCCACACACCACATCTGTAATGTACTTTAAACTGATAATTTCAGATATTTTGGCAATACGTTTTGATTTCAGAGATACTTTAATAATTTAAAATAAAAATGCTTTTTTATTGAGCAAAATTATTTTAGCAGTTGAGTTTTAGTAAAACAAATAGAATAATGAAATTTAATTTAGGCATCACATTGTGGAGGAATATGACCAAAAGCTTTAAATTTACATTTTGGGTCAGCTATGCTTCTAGAACATCTGTTATGCTATTACGACAGGTGTTTATTAATATGGATGTCTAATCAAATCTCTTGGTTGCTAATAGCTTGGCAATTCAACATCTAAATATTGTCAAAATCCTTGATTATACGTTGAAAACTGTGGATAATTGATTCAAGGCTGTTTCCCTTGACTAGATTAAAAAATTAAAACCTGTTCTGTGTACTTTCCTTGAGAATCTCAATATTTTTCTGAAACTTCTAAAATGCTTTAGTTATGAGAACTCATAAAGGGATAAAATCCTTTTATAAGCCAAGATGTGTCTTGATTCAAATTTCTTTGAGTTCTTTATTTTTCAAATACAAATGAAATTATTTTTAATGCTCTGGGCTGGGAGTGAGTTCACAGAGAATGATCAGCAACAAAGTACATACAATTTATATGAATAAATACACAGACACACACACACACACACACACACACACACACACACAGGCCTACAAAAAACCCTTTAGGGCACATGCAAGATCAGATTTTAGAATTAAATTTGCTTAAAATTATTTAATAAGTTCTGAGTAGTAGGAGTCAACATGAAGCAATTTGGTAGCCTTCAGCATTTTGGTTAAATAACTTCAACGGATGGCATTTACATCTTAGACCCTGAGCTGGAATTTCTTTTTAAATAAATGAGGGCATGACACACATCTGAAGGAAATTTCTGTGGTAATAGTATTAAATGGAAATATTTGAAGGTCTGAAACTTAATAAGTATAGATTCTGAAATTTTAGAATTTATTTCCTTCTGGCAAACTTTATTTCTGTCATTTCTATGACAATGTTTGCCTTTTTATAGTAGTTGAATATGTGTTTTTGGTCTAATATCACCACTGTCCAATAGGACTTTCTGCAATTATGGACATGTTCTCTATGCTATCCAGTATGGTAACCTAGAACGATGTGTCTGTTGAGCATTTGAAATTTATCTTGTATAACTAGTATAAGACCCTGAATTTTTAATTATATTAATTTCAATATACATAGCCATATTTGTCTAAAAGCTACTGTCTGGGATGGTGCAGGTATAAATTATATGCTAGGACTTTAATAAAATTTGCTCGTTGGAGTTTAGAATAATGATAAATTACATAGATATTTGTGTTAGAATTTCTTGATTATTTTTAATCTATCAAAAGGAAAATGATATTAGCATCTAATAAACTAATTATCTTCTAGACATTGTTTGCAGTGGTAGAAATAAAGCCACAATAACAATGAACAAATTTCATTAGACTGTGAATATATTCACAATTTTATCCCACATAACTTAGATCAGGACAGGCTATGGCATAAAAGCCCAGTTCAGCCTACCACCAGTTTTTATAAATACAACTTTATTGAAACACAGCCACACCCATCCATTTAAGTATTGTCTATGAGTACTTGGGTCCTATCATAGCAAAGTCCAGTAGTTAGGACTGAGACCATGAAGCCTGCAAAACCCAAAATATTTATTATCTGGCCCTTTCTGGAAAATGTTGCCAACCCCTGATGTAGATGAATGGTTGTGCAAAAAATGTTAATATAAAGGCTCTCTTATGGAGATATACACTTTTCTCAGTTCATTTACTATATATAAGATATAGTAGATTACATATATTTTGTTAATATGGAATTCATTATACATAATATAACCTCGACAGTTATATATAAATATATGCATGTATGTACTTATATAATTAAATATTCAATAAATAAAACCCTATTTGTGTTCATCCAGTTCTGTGGTAAATTTGATGCACAATAATTTATATCATCTGCTTTCTAATTTAAGTAAAATGAATGAGCTAATATGTCTCTGTCTGGAATCTTGGTGATCAGAGAGTATTTGAGTTAGAGTGGAGTATAAAAGTACATTCCAAGCTCATTTTAAAGGTAATGGTCTGAAGATTGTGAGATGTCTAAGGACACCCAAAGATAATAACAGCTAATCAATATTCAGTTTTAAAAACAGATTTTTGAAATATCTACCCAGTTAGGTCTACGTACTATGTAGAATTCAGAAACATAGTACCTTAGGATCTCCAGATATAGTCTGGGAAGGAAAGCCTGTGAGATGTCACTGTGGTTGTTCTATATGACCTATGCCTTTGTCTTAACCCAACAGGGAGGACAGACTTCAAATGAGATTCCCACTTTGGTTTTTGTAGTGTATATATTCCATGCCATCAGCTGATATTAGGACAGAGAAGAATGGCATGGACAAAGGGACACTTATGGTCTATTGTTTAATGCTAGAAACAACAAATGACCCATCTAGCCCAGAGAATACACTCTAACTGCTCAATTCAAGCTCTTAGAATACAGGCTTCATTTTAGTCATAGTAATTTTAAGTTGTTCTGAAGACTTACTCCAAGATAGAAATAACCCCTTTGGATTACATTATAATTGCCTAAAAAACAAGTCTAATATCATTTGGATTTGTGTAAAGAATCTCATTCATAGTTAATAAGAATCCTTACATTAAAATTTACTTTCTGACCTCAGTAGAATGTGTACTTATTTTTCTGTCTTTATATAAGAAATGTAGAAATGCATCATAAGACAAACACACTGCTTCTCAAAGATAATCTGAAATATTGTTTGGTATAAGTTTCAAGGTAAAATAGAACACCACTACTTTCATAAGGAACTTTAATTAAAACTACCTTATAGGTTTCTGAAATGTGTCAAAGAAAATAGTTACAATTCCAATTACTGTATAATGACAGAAACAGGTATTTCAAACTCTGCATTGGAGAGTCTTTCACCTTTACCAGAGTAATCCTCACTTACCGGATGCTTAAATAAAAATTAATGCCTCAGCTTAGGTCTTTTTATCTCTTTTCTGTCAGTTTAACAGTATAAGTATTGGGTTATAATAATATATGCATATATATACATATATAATAATATATACATATATATTACATATATACATATTACATATGTAATAATAATATATACATATATCAGGTATATGATTAAAGTGTTCAATATAGTCTGAACTATATAGATGCCTGAACCACATTTTCATTTTTCAGCAATGTGTATGGACTTATACTTTGACTGGTTTGTGGAATGCAGAGGTACTCAAAAAAGAGCCAATCAGTCATTTCAACTGCATTACATTGTACAACTGAGAATACTTATAATATGCTTCTTTGCACTTTTCTGAACCACTGTACTTACATCAGTGTGGTGCCTTATCTGTCCTCTGAAATTCATCAAGTGGGGATAAAGATGACAAAAACTAAAACAAAACCAAGCTTGTCTCCATACTTTATTGTTCCAAAGTTAGCTGTGACCAGAGCAGCCAATGGTGATGCTCCAAGTTAAAGCTCCGGATAGTAAGGACTAGAAGTAGCAAGACTTAAACATTACCTCTGGCATTTCCATTGGAAGAAACAACTAAAGGTCTCCCTGAATTCTTCAAATTATCTATATCACCAGGTGAAATATTATGGAATTTTATTTAAATCACAAGAAAGAAAAATCACTGTATAACTGAAATTTCGGCCATAACTGAAAATTTGGCCAATGGATGCCATGACAGTGAGGTGGTGAATTAGGGCTAATGACTTTCAGTGACTAAAGAACCTCTGAACCTCTTGGATGTGAATGGGGACATAATTAGAAGACAGTGTGGAGAATCCTAAAAATTCATGGTGCTGAAGAGAACAACTGTTAACTGACAAGATGTTATGCGCCACTTCCCTGGTATGACAACTGAGAAAATGGGTCTTGTTTGTGGTGGCAATTCAGAATGGCATATTTATAAGTACAGGTATACCTCAAGATATTGCAGGTTTGCTTCTAGACCATGACAACAGAGCGAATATGGCCATAAAGTGAGAAAAACTAATTTTTGACTTCCCAGTGTATATAAAAGTTATGTTGACACTATGCTGTGAGTCTATTAAATGTGTAATAGCCTAATGTCTAAAAAAAATGTACCTTAAAAATACTTTATTGCTAGTAAGTGCTAACTATCATCTGACCTTACAGCATTGTGTAATCTTTTTGCTGTGGAGGGTTTCTGTCTCAATGTTGATGACTGCTGACTAATCAGGGTGGTGGGTGCTGAAAGTTGGGATACGAGCAATTTCTCTCCTTTTATTTGTTTCTGTTTTTGCTTTTGTTTTTGTTTAGAGAGTGACAGAAAGAGAGTGTGGGAGTGAGGGGCAGAGGGAGAGGGAGAGAGAGAATCTTAAGCAAGCTCCATGCTCAGCATGGAGCCCAACACAGGGTTTGATCCCACAACCCTAAGATCATGACCTCAGCCAAAATCAAGAGTCAGGTGCTTAACCAATTGAGCCACCCAAGCGTCCAAGCACTTTCTTAAAATAATGAACTTAGCTGCATCGATTGACTCTTCCTTTCATGAACAATTTATGCAGCAAGAAATACTATTTAATAACATTTTATCCACAGTAGAACTTCTTTCAAAATTGGAGTCAATCCTTTCATACTCTGCTTCTGCTTTCTAAACTAAGTTTATGTAATATTCTAAATAATTCTTGTCATTTCAACCACCTTCACAGCATCTCTACCAGGAGTAGAATTCCATCCAAGAAACCATTTTTAGGGTACCTGGGTAGCTCAGTGGGTTAAAGCCTCTGCCTTTGGCTCAGGTCATGATCCCAGGGATCGAGCCCTACATTGGGCTCTCTGCTTGCCAGGAGGTCTGCTTCCCCCCGCTCTCTCTGCCTGCCTCTCTGCCTACCTGTGATCTCTGTCTGTCAAATACATAAAACTTTAAAAAAGAAGAAGAAAAAAAATGAAAGAAACCACTTTTAAACTACTTTCTTTACTCATCCATTAGAAGCAACCCTTCATGCTTTCACATTTTACCAGTAGCCTTCACAAATTCAATCCTATCTTCAGGGTCCACTTCTAATTCTAGTTCTCTTGCTCTTTCCACCACATCTGCAGTTTCTTTGTCAGCTGAGGTCTTGAATCCCTTCAAAGTCATCCACACGTGTTGGAATCAACTTCTTTTCTTTCAAACCCCTTTTCATGTAAATATTTTGATTTCTCCATGAACCATGAATGTTCTTAATGGCATCTAGAATGGTGAATACTTTTGAGAAGTTTTTCCATTTACTTTGCCCAGACCCATCAGAGGAATCAGTATCTATGAAATCTATTGAATTATAAAATGTAATTCTAAAATAATAAATTCTGAAAGTCAAAATTACTCCTTGAACCATGGACTGCAGAATGGATATTGTATTAGCAGGTATGAACACAACATTAATCTTCTTGAACATCTCCATCAGAATGCTTGGATGACGAGGAGCATTGGCAATGAACAGTAATATTTTGAAAGGAATCTCTTTTTTCTGAGCAGTAGTCTCAACAGTGGACTTAAAATATGTTGTAAACATATGTGTCCTCATCCAGGCTTTGTTGTTCCATTTATAGAACATGGGCAGTGTAGATTTAGCAAAATTCTTAGGGCTGTAGGACTTTTGGAATGGTGAATGAGTATTGGCTTCAACTTAAAGTCACCAGATGCATTCATCCCTAACAAGAGAGTCAGCCCTTTGAAGCTTTGAGTTAGACAGATTCTTCTTACTAAGGTCTTAGTGGTACCTTCTTGCAATAGAAGGCTGTTTCATTTACATTGAAAATCTGTTGTTACTGTAGCTACTTGCATTTATTATTTTAGTGAGATCTTCTGGATAACTTTGAGCAGCTTCTACATCAGCACTTGCTGCTTCCTTCACCTCGTACTTGTATGTTATGGAGATGGCTTCTTTCCTTAAACCTCACGAACCATTTCTACTAGCATCAAACTTTGCTTCATCAGCCTCCTCACCTCTCTCAGCCTTCATAGAATTGAAGAGAGTTAGGATCTTTCTTTAGATTAGGCTTTAGTTTAAGGGAATGTGGTGGCTGGTTTGATCTTCTATCCAAACCAGTAAAACTTTCTCTGCATTTCCAAGAAAGCTGTTTTGCTTTCTTATCATTCATGTGTTCACTAGTATACCACTTTTAATTTCCTTCATCAGCTTCATTCACGACTTGGTTAAATATTTAGCACAAGAGGCCATCTTTTGGCCTATCTCAGCCTTCAACATGTTTTTCTCACTTAAGATTAATCATTTCTAGCTTTTGATTGAGAGTAAGAGATGTGTGACTCTTCATTTCACTTACAAGTGTATATACTTAGAGGCTATGGTAGGGCTATTGGTTGGCCTAATTTCAATACTTTTGTGTCTCAGGGACTAGAGAGGCCCAAGAAGAGGAAGAGGGAAATGGGAGAATGGCTGGTCAATGGAGCAGTCAGAACACACAATTATCCATTTAGTCTACTGTCTTATATGGGCAGCATTTGTGCACCCCAAAACAATTATAACAGTAACATAAAATATCACTGAACACAGATCACCATAACAAATGTAATAATTTAAAAGTTTGAAATAATAAAGTAGATATAATATATTTCTAATGTGTATATATATATATATATATATATATATATATATATATGAATATTATTCAGCCATCAAAAAGAATGAAATCTTGCCATTGGCAGAATGATGTGGATGGAGCTAGATATATTATGCTAAGCGAAATAAATCAGAGAAAGATAAATACCATATGATTTCACTCATATATGGAATTTAAGAAACAGAACAGATGAACAAAGGGGATGGGAGAAAAATTTTAAAAAGAGAGGGAAGCAAACCATAAGAGACTCTTATCAATAGAGAACAAACTGAGGGTTGATGGAGGGAAGTGGGTAGGGATGGGCTAGATAGGTGAGGGGCATTAAGGAGGGCACTTGTGATGAGCACTGGGTGTTATATCCAAGTAATGAACCACTAAATTCTACACCTGAAAACAATTTTACCATAAATGTTAACTAAGTAGAATTCATTAATGGGCTGTTTTGAATGAATTCTCTCAACAACTAATTTTCTCCCAAAGATGTACATTAATTATTCTCATATCTCATGTGGCCTTGTTTATCTTTCTAGAATTTTAAGTATATGAAAGCACATGTGCTTAGGATATACAATATTTTGTATCATCTTATCTCCATGACCATATAAAGAGGATGATCCATTCTACAGAGATTTTTCAGCTACATTTCAGAAACAAGTATAATGTGATCTAATATCTGTTATTATAAAACAAATTACCAAAAACACATACACCCATGATCATGGGGCTCAAGTGTTTACCTAATTTGGTATAGGGAGATAAAGTCAATTAAAATACATATACATACATTTGCACTGATTGATAAAGAGTGAGTGAGGAAGTGTTCATTATATAAAGTAGGCTATTCTGAATCAGCTTTAGTATTTTTATTCACTGCTTTTTAGTTCTGTTTTATTCAATAAAGCACTACACTACATAGTTAACTTGTTTTTGGAGATTCCACACAAACCATCACATGTAAGTCTGGCTATTATTCAGGGGAACAATGTGGAAGCTTTCAAATTTTTTTTTCTAAAATATCTATAGTATTGTTTTAAAAGAAAATAATCAGTCACCCACAGATGAACATTCAGATTTCTTAATGAGCACAATTCTGACATCTATTTTACCAAAGCCATTCTTTATGGGCACCCACAACTCATGTAGAACAATTATATTGCAATCTGCTTTACTTATTACATAATCAACACTTCTGTTTTGTGTGAAATGTCACATTAAATCTAAAACTCTGAAGTGCAATGGCCTTTAGAGAGATATCAACCGTTTCTCAGATCATTCACCCTAGAAGGAATATTGAATTTTTAAAAAAACAGGCATTATCCTCCCTATCAATAAAATGAAAGAATTGTAGAAGATAATTTTATGGGACCTTCCAGCTCTTAGACCTTATAATTTTATGCCTTTTTCTCTTTCAATAAAAAATTCTTTTAATTTAAATAGACTACAACTTTGGTTTAAAATACAAAAGCATATTTTGTACTATATTTTAGTATAGTTGTAGTATATTTGGTATATTTATAGCATATTTTGTATATTAAATATTTTGATTTTTATAAAATAATGAAATATATTTTGTAGGCAATCCTATTTATACTTATAGTGGGAAATATTTATTTTCTATATTGTTATAAAGGAAATGTGTTTTCACTTTCTGCTATCTGAAACCATTTAGGAAGACAGCCACACAGATGATCGACCATATGGCATTAATAAATGTATAACAAGACAGACATGAAACACTTTATATTTTAACCAAACTGCTAAACTAACTCATGAAAATGTCACACATTACCTATTTAGCTGAGAGTTTTATTGCAGAGAAATTATGTCATAATTAACAATTAACATAGGACCAACCATTGTATTTTATGATTACTTCTCAAATGAATTAAGGAAGATGGATTATCTTTCATTCACAATTACAGCTCCATGCAATTATATATATGGGAATATATAAATATGTATAATCAAATAAAAATGACTCAATCAGTTCTATGACTAACATTTACATGGAGGGTACAATGGGGAATAAAGTCACTATAATTAATTTTTAGGTAGATCAATAATTTTCAAAATATCGTCCACTGAGCTACCTCAGTGTCCAAAGTTATGGAGACTATAAGTGGGGAACGAAAAAGGATGCCAAACTCGAAGGCCCCACCCTTCCCATTACAACATACCCTAGGTCACCTTCTTTCGTTTGTACGATGTAGTTATAGCTATGGTTTTGGTTTTTAAAAAGATCCTGATGCATTAGAAAATATTTTAAAAATTCTGTTAGTGCAATACTTTACAAGTTGATATAAATAAACACAGGGCCACAGGAAAAAAAGCCAAGGAGAAATGGACATTTGAGGAAAAGAAACAGGCTCAATAAATACATTTGGAAATTTGTTAGTATAATTTGATATTACTATATCTCCTACATCTGTAAAATGAATAAGGTGAGATGGAAGTGTTGATTATTTTGTTACATGTCTGTCTGGAAATGGAAACATCTTAGCATAATTAGTCCATTAGTTCTTTAGTGTTTCCTCCATTTAATCCCTGCAGAATTATAATAAATGCTCTATTACATTTGCTATATATCTGAAACCAACTTACTGTCCTCAGAGGAATTACAACAGAAATAGATTGAACTATCCAATCCTACTGGATTTTAAAGCATTCAAAACTTAATAAAGACAAGACATTTACTTCAAAACTGTTCTTTCCTCCCTCGCAAGGTAGTTGAATATGATGATTTTCTATTATTTCCATTGCATTAATGAAAATGGCAAATTAAACTAAAACAAACAATCACCACTATTATTTTAAAGCTGATAAGACAGGGGTGCCTGGGTGGCTCAGTCCTTAAGCATCTGCCTTCAGCTTAGGTCACGATCCTAGCATCTTGGGATTGAGCCCCCCATGGAGCCCTGCATCAGGCTCCCTGCTCTGTTTCTCCCTACCCAGTTCCCCCGGTGCTTGCATTCCCTCTCTCGCTATCTCTCTGTCATAAATAAATAAAAATTTTTAAAAAATAAAAAAGCTTATAAGACCAATTTTATTTGGAAGAAAGGCATTCGCTGCATACATCTAGCCCAGAAGGCTAAATGCAAAATTGCAGGCATAGAGACTTGAGCTGGAAGAAAGTGGAAAAAGGAAAGGAGAGAGGGGCAGGCACACTCTAGTTATTGAGTTGTTCTGGGAAAAGGCACCCAGTTGGACCAGAACAGAGAATTCCCATAGCAGAGTGTTGGACAAAGAAATAGGAGGGCAGGTAAGGACCAGACCTGGAAATTCTGCAATGCTGACATGTTTAGGACAACTTTACTCTTGACACTCTTCAACCCAAACTGAACATGTGTGCAGAGGCAAGAAACTGTGGCAAATATTTAAGCACTGCTAATTTCTCTTCCATTGTAGACAGTGAACTCTCTGATGCTCAAAGAACGCAGGCTGGTTGCAAGGGTGTTCCTCCAGTAGAAGGGTCTTTCATATGTTTTCAGTGGTATAATCCCCAAGCCTGAACATTTCAGAATGATCTGCATTTTACTTACAGTTGATCACTGACTCCTTGACCCTCTGCCGGACCACAAACCGCTAATAAATGTTTCCTTTTTCTGTCCATTGAATCTTCACTTTCTTAAATATTTTTATATGTGGATTTTTTTTCTATTTGTCATGGACATTACTTAAAGATGGGAAGTCTGGTCTACAGAGATTTTACATACCCCCAAATGCCACACATAAAGATTGCGAATGCACAAACACAGTCAATGATTAGACTGATTATCTCAAACCTACTGAAAGAATTTAAGAGGCTGAATTGATCTGCTCTCCTGGTAATGACGGAAAATCAGTGTTACTAAGAAAAAAAAATGTGACTTAATTTCTCATAAGAGGATTGCCAAACGGGAGGAAATTGTAACAATTATCTACAGGCATTTGTGTTTGACATTGTTCTGTGTGATTTAAAATGTGAATTATTGCCTTTAGTATTCATAATAGTACCTTGAAAAGAATTTACATTAAAACTAACTTGAGGTATTTGTAAATAGCAATATGTTGAAAACAAGCAGTGAACTTTGGCAGAAGTTCTTACTCACTGATTCATTCATATTTGCATTATTTATAAGATGCTAATTGGATTGTACTCTTCTAGAAGAGTCTCTAAATATGGTACTGCACAAAAGCTCTAATTTTGTGAAAACTGAACAACAAACAGTTATAGAACTATAGAACTATCAAATTGTGAAGTCTTTATTTGATAAGCTACAATATTAATGAACAAAATTAAAAATGAAAAATAATACTAAATAGAACTAAAACACTTTTTTATAGAATTATAGAACTATCAAGTTGTGAAGAGTCTTTTTTTGATAAGCTACAATATTAGTGAACAAAATTAAGAATGAAAAATAATACTAAATAGAAATAAAATACTTTTTTTTAGTTTGAAAGAATGCATCAATGAAGTATTTATTTTTCAAAATAATCTGGAAATTCTATATAAAGTATCTTTGTTATGTTTTTCTGCTGGATGATATCCTTTATAAAAATACAGAGTGGAGGAACTTGGGTGGCTCAGTTGGTTAAGTATCTAACTCTTGATTTAAGCTCAGGTCATGATCTCAGGTCATGAGATTGAGGTATGCCAGGCTCCATGTTCAGCAGGGAGTCTGCTTCTCTCCCTCTTTCTCTCCCTCTCCCTCTGCCCTTCCCCTCACTTGTGTTCACACATTTTATCTCTCTCTCTCTATCTCTATCTCAAGTAAATAAATCTTAAAAAAATAAATAAAGGTTTGGAGTGGATTTTTAATCTTAAACTTCCCTGGACCAGCTAGTGACATGTTCAGCCTTCATCTGCTAGGTTCTTCTCACTTTCATACTACTCCCTCCCCCACCACACACACAGAGAAATAAATAGTAGTAGCTTTGAATAAAAGTCATATTTCAAAAATGAATAATGTATGCAATTATCCTCAACCAATGTGTGTAGTACAGGATTGAGAAGGACTTGGTTTTGCTTTAATGAAAGACAGCTCTTCTCATGATTCCTTTCATTTTTCTCAGTATTAACATTTACCAAGAAAAGTACTCGTTGCTCTATGACCTCAGTTGCATTAAAGATTACATGCCGTGATTACTTTAGAGAGAAAGGAAAAAGGGGACTGTGTTTGTCCTACAAAAACCTGCTTAACAACAGTATGGCACCCAGAGACAGGCATTCGAAATTGTATTACCACACACACACACACACACACCCCCCAAAACTAAGCAAACATCCTTATCTTATATAACCACTCCTCACCACACCCCTTGTACACTAACTATATGGGTTCCCTTACCCTTATATACACCTTTATGTTCTTATTTCCATCACTTAGCTTTTCTGTTTCCTTAGCCTATAGTCTCTTGTCTAGCTAGTGAATTCCAATTCATTCTCTGGTGTCTAATGTTTAATTTTCACCCCTACTCTAAAAAAATATATGGACCTCCTCAAAATAATGAGTTACTCCCTCATTCTCCCATAGAACTTAGTGTAAAACTTTGATATTAAACTATATCCAGATATTTTGTTATTGTTGTGAAGAATAGAGTTGTTTCTTTGCTGTAATTTTCTATAATTTGAATTTGACCACCTCAGGCTGGGTCAAAGTTTTTAACCATCTCTAGGACTTAGAGCAGGCTTATCATGAATCAGGTGCTCAATAAATATTTTAAGAAAGCCTTTTGTCAACCACCTACTTTCTATGTTTGCTTAAAATTCTAACCCAGTAAAACAATGCTGAAACAAATACTAAAAATGGTTTCCAGGAGCTGGTAGATTTACTTTTTTTTTTTTTTTTAACATTTCAACAGAAGAAGCAGTCACAACATTGCATTTAAAAATATTTTTAGCAAATATAAAAAGCTTTAGAACTTGGTACTTCATCTGGTCACATACATATCTCATGTGTTTAAAGTGGCAAAGAGAGGACAATATTTGAAACAGGATGTTGATTCATATTGACATCAGTCAATTTTAACTTAGTCACCTGGCTTCTCCATTTCTAGTAATAATAAAAAAAAAGATTTAGGTGATGTATGTTGCTCTCTTATTACAGAAATACAGATATCAGTCAAATTAAGTATGCCTTCATACAATATTAAAACAAATTCTCCTTTAAAAATACCAGCACAGGGGCGCCTGGGTGGCTCATGGGTTAAAGTCTCTGCCTTTGACTCAGGTCATGATCTCAGGGTCCTGGGATAGAGCCCCGCGTCAGGCTATCTGATCAGAGAGGAGCCTGCTTCCCTTTCTCTCTCTCTGCATGCCTCTCTGCCTACTTGTGATCTCTCTCTCTCTCTGTTAAATAAAAAATAAATAAAAAATTTAAAAAAAAATACCAGCACAAATGTGTGTAGTGATGGAATGTTGTTTGAATAAATAGATCTGAGTTTTCCCTAGATATATCATCACATTGCCTCCTGAAGCCTTTCTCAGTCTCATTTTCTCACCTGTAAAGTGAGACGATAGACTACAGGAACTTTCAGGCCTTTTAAATATTTGAAATACAACCCTTGATGAATAAGATAATTTATACAAGAGCTGAATTGCTGAATCACTGTTGCAGTTCTTCAACAAGCCCTTTTTCAGGAAAAAAAAAAAAATCCCAAGTATTTATATAATCATGAAAACCTGCAGACACTACATGTACCTTGCTTCATGATGTTATACCTGTAACAGGTTTATGGCAACTCTTCAAAAACATCTCTTTTCACAAATGGAAGAGAGTTGGATTTCTTTTCATTAGCACAATTTGGTTTGGTAAGAACAAAAGGCATTGCCTCCTCTAATCATCTGAGAAACTGACAGATAACAAGTTATTAAAAAAAAAAAAAAAAAAAAAGGTAAAACGTTACCCAGAGTCATTGAGACTATTTCCCCAACTGACCAATGGTATGAAAATGCCCATGCTTTGGTGTATGAGCCTATGAACAAAATGACAGCACCTTCTGTAAAGATGGCCTGTACCAATGTAGAGTTTAGAAAGTTTACATATTATATTACGCTTTCATTGACAAATTGAAAGGAAAAAAAAAAACAATCATCAAACTCTATTTCCCAGGCAACAGATTAGGTTGACACTAAACTATTTGATAATATGAACAACGGCCAAATTAAGAAGCGAAACACATGCTTTCAGAGATGAGTGACAGATTTAGGAAGCTAATGAAATACAAATTCCAGTGATGAAACTGATCTATGACTAGCCTGAGATAGACCAACAAGTTTCATGAATAAATAAAATTAGCACAACTTAAATCACAACTTAAATGGCTCAAGAATCTGTGTTACATAGATAGCAGAAGACCGTGCCCTCTGTGGTCAGCATCCGGCTTGATAATCCACCACGGCTTGAGAAAAAAAGCTGCTGATTTTCTGTGGATCACCATTTCTAAACCAGACCCCCAGGAATATTCCTAACATTAACAGCATCATCTCTCATATTTTAAAATGTTGAAGCTAGCAGTGACAGCTTTCTATCTAGTTGAATGCTCTGGTTAACAGTGTCTAATTAAGATATTGGCTTCTTCAAGAAAGCCTTTCATTTTAAAATGAAAATGCTGCCAATATCCATGACGTTACACCCTCTGTTTTTGTTTGTCTGCTATTGCAAACAGCACAGGCAGCCCAAAGTGGACTGGAGAAGTTAACTCAGTTGGGTAAATCACTGGGTTAATGAAGACAAGGTCACAGATTTTATCCCCATACAGCTCAGTTAATTTGGCAGAGAAAAACCTCACTGCCAAGCTCCAGCTGTTATTTCAGTAAGCCCAATTGTAAATGCATAGTGTGGGTCACAGTGGATCAAAACAACCCACCCATCCAGTCTCCTGAAAAACAGCTCCAAAGGCCCATGGTTCGAATTAGCAATTGAATATTTTATTTAAATGGCACTGTTTCTTTTTTTCAAATCTCGCTTAGCTCTGAATAATGATGGAAGATATAAATTCAGAAAAATTTGTTTTACATCATTGAATGTGTTTTTGCCCATGATCTACTGTCATTTTCACATTTATGGTTTGTCCACCTGTAACAAAGGAATAATTCATACCTCCTAAGCAGCAGCATTCAACTTGCAGCAGGCAGAAATGGTGATTTCCAAGGGTATAATTATGTAAAATTGAGTACATTTTCTGAGCCTCAGATTTAGAGGAGGATTTTCAGCAATAGAATATATCAAGCCACGATAATAAGAGGCATTTTGCTACCTTAAGCATTATGAGTAAGAGACATCCTGTTTCATAAAAGAATCATGATTCAAAAATGAGTCTGTGTTGTACATTGGTAAATCAGCTGTAAAAAAGATTCTGTATGACCATGCCAAATGTTAGAAACAATGCATACGCCAGACAGTTGTGCATGTGCACATACACACACACACTTTTGGATTGAAAATCAAAATGTGAGTCACATTGTCTAATGTTAGTTTGTTTTATATCTCCCCAGGAGCACCCTATTTTGAATTTAGGAGACTTGAGCATTAAAGATCTTTAGAAAAAACACTGGCATAAAATCTTACTTTAAAGGAAGTTAACAATAATGGAACTTCTGGTTTCTTGCTCTATCAGTGAACTTCTGTGTAATCCTATTTATATGTACTTTAAATGAAAGACTATGGTATCCGCTTTATGTGGGAGAAAATAAAAACAAAAAGTTCGTTCAACATGCAAGTCTTTATAATAATCCCCATATGTAATCTTCTATGTTCTTACAATGCTTTTCATATTAACTTTTACTTTGGTGAAGGTATTTAATCAATACTTTCACTGAACAGGGTTCTGTTATTCTTCAGTTTTGTGCCTTGCTTATCTAGTTAGCTTTGACTGCTTTCTAAAGAACAGAAAAGGAAAGGAACACACACTTTAAAATTCTATCAAAACAAAGTAAGAAAGCAGAATCATTAGACTCATCAGGAATATCTGCAGAAGGACAAAAGTCAAAAAGACTTTTTAAAATAAAACATGAAAATCTCTCATTGAAAAAATTTAATCTTCTGCTAGACCCCGTTTGACTGAAAAAATACTTTCTCCACTATCTCAGCGCTGAACACCAAACTCTGTCTGGAGTTTCCCCATTTTCATATTACTGTCACTTTCATTTTTCATTTATTGACAAATTTCACAACTATGTTTCCTTACTACCTGCAGCCCATTGCCATGTCCTTGAAATAGGCAGAGTGACATTTTTCTAGGGATTCAACTGCCTCAGTGTTAATACTTTGCTAAGGGCCAAAGACAATCCTGGCCTGATCCCTTCTCCCCAATCCTGTAAATCTACTTTTGTTGGGTCGGTGGCTCCAGGAATGCAGGAGGAACAATAGAAATGACCGCCAGGGCCGCCATCTTCCAGCCCCCTCCCACCCCCATTTCCTCAACCCTTGACTCTCCCGCCAAAATGTTGTATGCCCAGATCATGTCTCCACAGGTAACCTGATACCTATGCAGGAAACAGAAGTATCAGGACCCCCCACCCCATACCCTCTGATCACCAAATACCCTACCATATATGGATGTGAGCCCATGCCCTGCTTTGGCCCGATAAAAGACCCCCACCAACTCCCTCCCAGTGCGACTTCCCCAACTCCACTTTCCAGAGTCATGGAACCTTGCCGGAGGGTGCCCACCTCCTCCCAGCGTGACTTTCCTGGCTCCCCTTCTCCTGAGCCCTGAAACTTTGCCAGAGTGTGCCTTTAATAAATCTTGCCTTGCGCCTACCTTGCCTGGTGTTGTGTTTATCTCACCTATAAAACCTTACAACTTTAATGCATAAAAACTCCTTTGGAAATTTCCTTTATTTTTAATTCCCCACCCCCCCCCACATGCATATGGCCCACTGATGGACATCTGAAGGGTCTCATGACTAAGGTTTTATTAGATGGTAATAAATGACCTTTTCGCAACAATACCTAGAGTGCTCAAGGTCCTGGAAACCTTGCTTCCAAAATTCCTTAGAGACTCACACTATCCCTAACCCCCTCCCAACTTGAAAATATATAATGGGCCACTCATCGTGAACACTGCAGCTCTTTCTGCCCAGGGGTCCTGTCTCCATGCTTTAATAAAATCACCTTTTTAACCAAAGATGTCTCAAGAATTCTTTCTTGGCCGTTGACTTCGAACCCTAATAACATCTTTTCTACATCAGTACTATATGAAAATGGAGGTTCTAAATGGTAACTGTACAGTTCTGACAATAATTCTGACTCTCTATAGCATTTCTATGGGTTTTCTTCTTCCCATTTATTTTAGTTCTGTTTTCTTTTTTCAAACACTGACATATAATAAACAAGGAAAAAAACTGAGTCAAACAAACAGGTAACCAAGTCCAGGAATTTTGAAGACTATCTTACTACTCTTTGTGAACTGTGATTTTATTTCACAACTTGTGATAGAGAAAAGAATTGCAGTGTGAAAATCAGAGTTTGCATTTGTTATTGCTCTATCTTGTAGGGGCCTAGGACCGGCTGCCCTAAGATGGACCTCTTTGGGATAAAGAGTATTTTGAGGTAAAGATAATCAAAACTCAGCGGATGCAGGAAAAGCACTAGGCCTCTTCCCCACTGCCTAAATTTATACTGAAAAGTAGACTGTACCAGGAAGAGAGCTATTAACAGAGACTCCCCTTTACCTAAGAAGCTTATCTGCATAATAAGGCCACCTTTGTTTTTCCAAACATCTCCTTTCACCCTCCTGCTAATGAGCTTTTCCCCCTTTGGGTCCTCAGGCCCTACCCCTCTCCTTAGCTCAAACAGGCTTCCTGTTGTCCCATTGTCTTTGGAATTTCTTGGTGGTGTGGATTCCCCCAAGGTAGGCCTATTAAATTCGATTTTTTCCTGTTAATCTGTCTCATGCCAAGTTGATTCTAAATCTAGTTTAGAAGGATGCTGGGGCAGAGGAAGTTCTTCCTCCCCAACAACTCTTATGGTTATGTCACCTTGGGCAAATTATTTCTATTTCTTGAATTTCAATTTCCAAATTTGCAAATAGAAAATAACAACTATCTAGAATAACATAAGTAACACATATAATTACACACACTGGTCAATCAAAATTGCTAGCTGTTTTTAGTAATTATTTCATTAAGGTGAATATATTAATATCGGCATTTTATGTATTTTTGGGTTCACTATGATCAAAATGGTATAATCAATAACAACAATGACAATAATAACAACAGTAACAAAAATGTATCTCATTTACACTATGCTCCCTCCTGAAATAAGACCTTTGAACAAGTTATACTGGGAATATGCTCTCAACTGTTTTTACCTTATTAACTCCTCCTTACTACTCAATCTCCTCATACTTGTCGCTTCCTTAGGGAAATCTCAACCTCACCAGGACAAGTATCTTGTTATATTTTTAAAGGAAAATAAGAACACTTAACACTTATGCAATGTTGTATTTACTTATGGATCATAGTCAAAGAAGTCTCAGCTTAGGATCACATACACAGGCTCCAGACTTAGCAGCACCAGTTAGAGCAAACAATGAAGCTGAAATTCTGTTCATACATAGTCAATTCTACCCCAGCTCCAACAGCCTGACTCACAGGAGACTGACAGGCAAACATTTCTCTCTCAAGCTAAAAGGTGAAAACTTTTTTCTAAAGAAATGTAAAAAGAATATTCTAAGAGTACTCTAATTTCTAACAACAAATGTTGGCCTCTCAAAATAGTGTCTGGAGTCATCCAGCTTAAAGGCTAGTCTCATCACATTTATTCATTATCAAGTAAGAGAGAGACAAGTCCCACCTACATGCATAACTGTGAAGTATTCTTTTTTTTTTTTAAACTTATTTTAAAATATAAACAGAGATCCAAGAATTACCATATATTTACGGACACTCTTCAGCATGGAAAATAAATCACAGGAGGGAAATGACCATTGAGGAGGCACACGTTACTCATGGACAAAATAAATAAATAAATAGGATCAATCCAAATGAAACTCTCCATATAAATATTGTTAAAAGATTTATGAAGACAGTGTATCCATAAGACAAGTGTAGGATAGTATGAAGAAAATGAAACCATCCAAAGAGCAAGAAAGAAATTTTGAAACTAGAAAGTTCTCTTAAAATAATTTCAGTGGAAGGGGCACCTGGCTGACTCAGTTGGAACATGTGACTCTTGATCTCAGGGTTGTGAGTTTGAACCTCCTGTTGGGTGTAGAGATCATTTGAAAATAAAATCTTAAAAAAAAATAATTTCAATGGAAGAATTAGAAAATAAAGTCAAAAGAGGTGGAACTTTTGAGACAAAAACTAAGATATGAAGAATCCTTGCAGAAGATCTAACATTCAACTATTAGGAGCTTCAGAAAGATATTAAATAGAAAAGTGATGGAGATGCCAACAAAATAAAAGACATGGAGTTCTCAGAATAGAAAGGCACACTAACTTTTTCCTAGGTTACTCTGACTGCTTCTAATTGTTCTCTGTGTTTCTATTCTTGCTCCTTACGTGCCCTCCCCCCGCCCAAAACAGGAGTGATCCTTTTAAAATGTAATACAGGGGCGCCTGGGTGGCTCGGTGGGTTGGGCCTCTGCCTTTGGCTCAGGTCATGGTCCCAGGGTCCTGGGATCGAGCCCCACATCGGGCTCTCTGCTCAGTGGGGAGCCTGCTTCCTCCTCTCTCTCTGCCTGCCTCTCTGCCTACTTGTGATCTCTATCTGTCAAATGGATAAATAAAATCTTAAAAAAAAAAAAAACTAAAATGTAATACAGAACAGTAAACATCATTACTCAAAATCCTGCCCCTGTTACATTCAGAGTTAAAGCTATAGTTCTCACTTGATATGTCTTCCACCTCCCTTCACATCCCTGATTTCATCTATGGTACTTATTCCAGGCTCAAATGTCAAGCATGTTCCCCAGCTAGGACTTTCTCTAATCATGACTTTTGCTTTAAACTTGCATTCCCTGGAAATCTACATGCTTAACTTCCCATCTCCTTCAACTCTTGCCCAAGTGAGGCCTATCTTGATCACACTATTTAAAACTATAACTTCAACACAGCAATACTTCCAACTTGTCTTCCTCAACTATATCTATGTTTTCATTTCTCCATAGCTTTCTAAAATATGATCCAATTTACTTATTGTATCTACTCTTTATTGTCTGTCTCTATTCAATGGGATATATGCTCCATGAGCCCTAGCACCTTTGTAAATTTGATTCATTTATTGTGTTACAAGAGCCCAGAATAGTGCCTAACACATAGAAGATGCCCTGCAACTACTGAATGAATAAATTCATAAATTAATGAATAAATGAATGAATGAAGGAAGGACTCCTCCACTGGATGTTACAAGAGTTGAAATTCTGGCATCATAAAGAAAAAAACACAATCTCAGCATACACCCTTTGTGAAGAACTATGTTTATAACTCAAATAATATAAATAATATTTAGTTTTCTCAAAATATAGAAACAATCAATAGATAAACCATGAATAATAGAGTTATAAAGTAAAAACCAAGGTGTACTTGGAAGTTTTGGGAGGTAAAAGGTGGTCAGAAAAGGTGGACAAGGGTAAGATAGTTACAATGTCCTCATACAAATTGGAAGTGCAGAACTGGGACTTCATCAAGATAAAAAGCTTCTGTACAGCAAAGGAAACAATCAGCAAAACTAAACGCAGCCTACTATATAGTAGTAGATATTTGCCAATTACATATCTGAGAAAGGGTTAGAATCCAAAATCTACAAAGAACTTATTAAATGCAACCCAAAAGAAAACAAACCAAAAAACAAAAAATACAGTTAATAAATGGGCAGAAGTCATGAATAGACATTTATCCAAAGAAGACATACAGGTGGCTAACAGGCACATGAAAAGTTGTTCAATATCACTCATCATCAGGGAAATACAAATCAAAACCACAATGAGATACCCTTCCCACCTGTCAGAATGTCTAAAATTAACAATGTGGGAAACAACAGATGTTGGTGAACATGCACAGAAAGGGCAACTCCCTTACACTGTTGGTGGGAATGCATACTGGAGCAGCCACTCTGGAAAACAATATGGAGGTTCCTCAAAAAGTTAAAAATAGAACTACCCTATCATCCAGCAATTGCACTACTAGGTATTTACTGTAAGGATATAAAAATACAGATTTGAAAAGGTACAGGCACCTGATGTTTATAGCAGCATTATCAACAATAGTCAAAGTATGGGAAGAGCCCACATGTCAATTGACTGATAAATGGATAAAGAGGAAGTGGTCTATATATAGAATGGAATACTACTCAATCATCAAAAATAATGAAATCTTGCCATTTGTAATGACACAGATAGAGTAAAAGTGTCTTCTGTTAAGTGAAATGCTAGTCAGAGAATGACAAATACCATATGATTTCACTCATATGTGGAATTTAAGGAACAAAACAGATGAATATAGGGAAGGGGGAAAAAGAGAGGGAAACAAACCATAAGAGACTGTTACCTATAGAGAATAGAGAACAAACTGAGAGTTGATGGAGAGGAGGTGGGTGGGGATGGACTAAGATGGGTGATAGGTATTAAGGAAGGTGATTGTGATGAGTATTGGTTGATAAATGTAAGTGATAAATTACTATATTCTATTCCTGAAACCAATATTATGTTAACTAACTAGAATTTAAATAAAAATTTGGGGAAAGAAACACAGCGTATTGGGAATCCAGATAAATCCAGTTCTCCTTAGGGAAATCTGATGATTGATGAATAAAATGGTTATTAGAGTATGATTTTTGATAGAGGTGGTCGACAGAATTGGGGAAAAAACACCAAACTGGTGTATATTTATGAGGGGGTCCAAAAACAATAATCATGGCTAATAAATTATAAAATAACAATATAATCATTGAGTGAATTATCATTTAGTGAATAATCATTTAATGAAATGTATATAACTAAGAGAAAAGCTAAATATAAAAGTAACTGAAAATGGTCATATCTTGGAATTTAGGTTAGGAGAGGGAGAGTGTCAGTGGGATAGGAGATTTTTTAATGTGCTCTTATATACTATTAGATTTTTCTTTAGGGCACAGTATTTCTTTGGTAAACTATTTTTCAAGTATTAGAAAAGAAAATAAAAGCAGCTTGAGAAATGCATATTAATAATTACTAACCAGTAAACAGTTTTCCTTTTGTATGTGAAACATGTCCTTTCAATGATTTTATTATATAGTTATTTTTCAGATAAAATACAACAAATCATAACTATAAAACAAAGAAAAATAAATAAAAGTAAGGTTAAAATGAGTGTACCTGGTACTAACCATTCATCTTGATGCCAAGCCCAGCATAATAGGTTTGAGTAATAATTTTTTCCCACAGTTCTTTTCTTTAAAAGATTAATTTATTCATTTCTGAGTGAGAGAGAGAGAGAGCAGGAGGAGGGGCAGAGGGAGAGGGAAAGAGAATCTCAAGTAGACTCCATACTGGGTATGGAGCCCGATGCAGGGCTCAATCTCACCACCCCAATCATGAGATCAGGGTGAGATCATGAGCTCATGAGATCATGACTTGAGCTGAAACCAAGAGTGAGCTGCTTAACCAATTGAGCCACTCAGGTGCTCCTTTCCCAGAGTTCAAAGGTTGAAACCATAGTCTACTTAAGGAAGAACAATGGAAGACATGGTAAAAATCAGAACTTTGCCGGTATTCATTAATTTGTATAGTTATTCACTTATTTATTAATTCATACACCAGATGTATATTGTACATCTGTTATTTTCTAAGCACCGTTTAACATTTTATGAGGTAAAACTCATTTTTAACTATTTTAATTTGTTTTCATCTATAATCATAGCTCAGAAATTTGAGACAGTAGTCACTACATGCAATTGTTTACTTAATGAAGTAGCAACATAAACATATAATTAATAGTATGTTACTTTTACATATTAAGTTATAAAGCATATTCATATATACATACATATGTGAGTGTATATATATATATAATTTTTTTTTTTTTTTGCTTTACAACAACCCCATGTAGAAGACAGTTTCCTAATTTACAGACAAGAAAAGAGGGTTAGAGGAGGAACTTGCCAAGATCACATTGTTTTTTTGTTTTATGTTTTTTTTTATTGTTTTTTAAGATTTCACTTATTTATGAGAGAGAGAGAGAACATGAGCAAGATAAAGAGAGAGAGCTCAATCAGGGGGGGTGGGGAGGAGGGGCAAAGGAAGAGGGAGAAGCAGACTCCTGGCTGAGCAGTTTGTCCACTGCAGAGTTCTCCATCCCAGGACCCTGGGATCACAACCCCAACTGAAGGCAGATGCTTAAAGGACTGAAAAACCCAGGAACACCTTTGTTTTGTTTTTTCAAATAGGCTCCATGTCCAGAGTAGAGCCCAGCATGAGGTTGAAATCATGACCCTGAGATCAAGATCTGACCTGAGATTAAGACTCTGATACTCAACCCATCAAGCCACCCAGGCACTCCTAAGATCACCTGTTTGAATGAGAAAAAGAGTAAATACCCAAATTCATTGCACTTTTTGCCACATGTCACATGTTTTTACTTTATATTAAGGCTTAGGTTAGATATGTTTATCTCATTCTTCTGGCTACTCTAAAAACTTAGATCAAGCTCTCCTCTCTGGAAGTTACACCGATTCCATTCAAGCAGCAGTGAATCCTTCTTTACCTTCTTTACATTCTTTACCTTCTTACCTTAAACTTTGTATGAATGTATGTGCATGTGTGTGTGTGCATGCATAGCATTTATCTTGTTGCTTCAATGTGCTTGCATATTTGGGGGACTAGGACTGCCCTGTAATACCTGCCAGCTTCTACATTTCTTCATGGATCTGTACTCATTATGCAGGCTTAGACGAGAAGAACTTCGGATTCTGATCCTGACTGATTAAAACCATAAGGCTGGATTTCGTCATATAACTTCAAAGCCAACCAGATGACTTTTTTCTCTACCTCTGAATGTCACATAAATACATATACCAGGAATCATATAAGTACATGATCTTTTTGCTTCTACCTCCTTCTCTTCAATGTGCTGGTAAGGGCAAGGGGCAGACAGGAGTCAAACTGGCTGGATTTAAATCCCATCACCAGTATTTACAGCTGTGAGGACTTGGGTTATTAATATATTCCTTCCATGCCTTCATGGCTTAATCTGTAATATAATAACATACCTCATAGGATTCTTTTGAAGGTTAAGTGAATTAATTAAATAATTCAGAACGGAGTTTGAAACACAATGGCACTTAATGAATTATTACTAGCTATTTTTATCTTCTTCACAGGTGATCTGGATTATCAAATTAGATGGTACATGCAAAATGATTTGAAAGTATTGTTACTATTTCATTTCATCATTTGTGTATTTATGGTGAACAACTAATAAAATTTACAAGCATAAAAAATGGGAAAGACTTAATATTAATCCAAGCACCACAAAAAAAAAAAATCTAAATGCTATCCAGGAGGATACTTATACTTATTGATCAGAATTAATCCAAGTGTTGTTTACATTAACCAGTGTTTATTCTTTTAACCAGACCCAGAAGGGCATAATACTCTAGAAAAGTGAATTTATCACACAGCATTTTTCTGTAAAGTATTGTAACTAGTATGGTGACTAGTATTGTAAGGTTCTCGGTGTTACTTCTTCTCAATTCATTTATCATCGATCTCCAGGTCATGCTACAGTAGAATTCTGACAAAGGAAAACAAAAGGACGTCTTTGCTGTTGGCCTTCTGGGCCTCAAAACCTCCCTGGTTACACCCTCTATCTCCAGCTCAATTCCTCTCAATTTCCACCTAACTTCAGCAGCAGCAGTAACTGTGCTCAGTAATGGGAAAGTAACACGTGTCTCTAGATCATTTGAATAGCTAGCTTCTGGTCCTTAGCTTCATTTTCATAATCTCAGCTGAACATTATTTTGACCGCTGACTAGTTTTACATCATTTATAAAACTCTAATTTATGCACTGTGAGTATGCCAGAGAACTCCTTTAATAGCCACTTACTTTCATTTCCTGTGGCCTAGACATTATGCACCTGCATGAGAAGGGATCCGTTTTTGCCAATTAAAGATCATGAAAAGAAAACAGATACCACCCATATGTAAAAAACTGAACTGAGAGTTAAGAAGACAAAATGAATTGTATAAATCACAAACTGTCCTGCTTTCCCTGATCATTCAATTATATTTTAAAATCAATTTTATTATCTTAAATCAGTCATTTTCCTGAGACATCTTAGGCTCAAATTTATGCCCCACTCCCAACAAGTGGATAATATTTTGGACATTCATTTTTATATTTGAATCTCAGGGCTGTTTCATAACCAATTTCGTTTTTTTTCCTTGTAGATTTCCATCTTTCAAATGTTGTTTACTTTTTGTATCCTGTATGTTTTTGCAATCCAAATTACACGTATTTGAAAATAAGCAGGGAGAATAATTAGGATAGATGGAAAGCGAGTGTATTTCGGAGGAGTCTGTAAAACAGAAAAGGGTTAAGGTGGAGAATGTAAGGAACATTTCAGAAAAGTGAGTATACAGACATGGAGTTCTCTAAATACCCTTCCTTTTCCCCTCTGTCCTCCACCAAGGAGGACATCTCTACCAAGAGGTATCTCTACCAAGATACCCGTCTAGTATCTTGGTAGCTACTAAGAATTTGGAATAATCCAAGGGCAAGGAAAAAGCTTATAGTACTATGGAAGAAGCATAAAATTTATAAATAATAAAAAAGCAAATGAACAAACAAAAAAAAGGCTCGAAGGAAATAGGTTCCTATCCCATATAGGAGAGAGAGAGAATAGTGGTGGTAGAAGGAGTATAAACAGTATTTTCCATCCTCTCCTTTGTAATAAACATATTAGATTTGTACATTTTTTTAAAAAGATTTTACTTATTTATTTGAGAGACAGAGATCACAAGTAGGCAGAGAGGCAGGCAGAGAGAGAGAGGGGGGAGGAAGCAGGCTCCCTACTAAGCAGACAGCCCGATGTGCGGCTCGATCCGAGGACCATGGGATCATGACCTGAGCCGAAGGGAGAGGCTTTAAACCACTGAGCCACCCAGGTGCCCCTAGATTTGTAAAATTTTTGACTAACATTTAAATCTTCTTTAAATGAGGTATTTGGAGATAAGTTTATATTACACATATTTCTTCATCTGTTTATGTTTCTATTGCCAGCATCGGAGAGTAGCAACCATATGTCCATTGTCTTATATTCCCAGAGTCAAACACAGGGCCTGGCTTATCACAAGAATACTATAAATAATTATGTGGTTGGGGTTAGGTTTGGAATAGAGATGAAGGATGGGTCTATTGTGAAGGATGTCTATTGTGCATATAAACTGATGGCTTTCTAAAATCTGAAAACCAAATTTTCTAAGGAGAAATCAAAGTTTATCTGATATCCAAATGCAAACAGCAAAATGTCATATATTTTTCTATATTCTTTGATTATATACACAACCACACACTCATCCCCCACATACCCTTCAGTTCCCCCCACACATACATATTCGTAACTTAAAAAAATAATTCAAATCTTGTAAATGAATAAAGATTACAGAGTCAAAAATAAATGTCTCTTTCACCCCAATCTGATCTCTGGTCCTCTATAAGAACACATCCGAAGATGTTTTTTTAGACAAACAAGCACGCAGGTGCATATCGAGTATTAACATAAAGGATGGTCACAGACTACACGAGGAGTTTGTATCCATTATTACTTTCTCCACATGAAGATGAAGAATATGAAACCTGCATTTCAAGCTGGTATTTTTCATTCAGTTCTCAGCAGAATAAACTAGGAAGCTTAAATATTCTCAATTGCTACAACCTGATATTCAGACTCAATAAGCCTACAGAGGGGAAAAATTATGTGTGTTTAAAAAAATCTCCCCAGGGAGCGCCTGGGTGGCTCAGTGGGTTAAGCCTCTGCCTTCGGCTCAGGTCATGATCTCAGGGTCCTGGGATTGAGCCCCACATCGGGCTCTCTACTCACCAGGGAGCCTGCTTCCTCCTCTCTCTCTCTGCCTGCCTCTCTGCCTACTTGTGATCTGTCAAATAAATGAATAATATCTTAAAAAAAAATCTCCCCAGGTATTTCTGATTACAGTTTGAGAACAACCATCCTAATTAACTCCTGAGTTTACTTTTGTTCAGACTGTCCACATATATGTGGCTGAATTCATTTAGTTTAGGAAAGAAATTATTTGACCAGGTCTTTATTACTGAGATAGTATAGAGATGCATAGGATTTATAGAGTAGTTCCAAATTTTAAAACAATCAGAAAAATCTGGATTTTTACAGAAAAATGCTGTGTGATAAATTCACTTTTCTAGAGTATTATGCCCTTCTGGGTTTGAGAATAAATCTGGTTAAAAGAATAAACACCGGTTAATGTAAACAACACTTGGATTAATTCTGATCAATTTCTCACTTGCAGACCAAGATTTTAGGCTGTGAAGTATAATTTGACAGGTGCCTTCTATTAGTTTATGAGGTTAGGCCATTGCCAAGGTCCTCACAGGAATCATAATTCAATGCATTTTCTCTTCCTCATTCACCTACTGAACAGGTAAATACTCAATTCTTATAATGTACATCACGTTAAACCTAAACTTTAAATCTAAACATAATTTTAATAATAATGAGAATGAAGAACAAAGATTACATTTAAACAAGGACCCTCACCAGCGCACACCATCTAGAAATATAAAGCATGATAAAATGATACCTTCTCACGACAAAGTGGATTCAGATACGTTGAGGGGTACAGGTTCACAGTGCTGTGTTCTGCCTCCTGCGTGTGTTCACCCACCATTAGAAATGAACAAGAGTGCTGAGCAGGGAAGGCCTTTGTTATCCTCAGACTCCCCTGTGTTGTTACTGCTACCAGAAAAGTGATTTCTCTGATTTTCAGCTGGGCTGGGAGAACAGAGAAGCCTTTGTTTTATACCAACCACTTGCGCATTGCTTCTAAAATAACATCTGTGTCTGTAATACAACTCTACAGGAAGACACAAAAAAGTGTGCAACAAATGGGAAGAGATTATTGGGTTGAATCTGGGAATCCCTAGTAACAGTCTCAGGCCTATTTGTAACACATGCATAAAACATGATATCCAAAATAGTATGAGTATATGAAACGTATGGTTATTAAGGGTGAATTCTAAGCCAATCAATATGCTTCCTCTTATTTGAAGGTGTTCCTTCTGCGGGGGTGGGGAGGGCTGGGATGACAGCTTTCTGTGTAGGAGAGAAACTGAACAATACGCGTTACTGGGACAGAGTAAGAGGTCGACAATGCCTCTGATAAGGATCTTCCTCTTTAAACTTGTTCGTGTTTGCAAAGGCAGTGACTTCCTGGCTGCGTTACCCAGGGCTAGAGGAGATGCCAGCAGCCTGACTGCTAGACTCGGATGTGAGGCTGCCTCATTGAAAACATTCTGAGCATTTAAATACCTCTGTCCCTGGTATATACATTTGAGGAGAGGCTTTTTCAGGGCTCTTACCTGAAAATTGTGGCTAATATCACCTGCTCAGTCAATTTCAGAGGATTCTTATGAGGATTAAATTAACTAATGGATGGCTGAGAGCTTTAAAAATTATAGTGCACTTGAAAAAAATGCAAGTTATCAATATTGTTGGAAGACCTGTTAAGGAGGGAGAACAAAAGATGAACCAGTTCCTCTGCCGTGTTCCCTCTCTCTTAGCTTTTGACATCAGTGTCCATCTAATTGCTAAGTGTAGATTCCAAGAATCATCCTCCCTCTTATTCCCTCTATTCAAATGGCAATTCAATGCTGCCAATGTTTGCATCAAAATAATTCTTGAGCCTGTTCTCTCTGGGCTTCCTCGTTGCAATCCTGATGCAGATTCTCATAAAAAAGCCTTCAACTAGGACTCCTAACCCTCAAACCTATCCCTAAATACATCCAAGAATATATGGTCCATATGATTATCTGATATGAACATTTCCTGCTTCAAAGGCTTCCAAAGTTTCTGTTCATGTTCATATTTCTCTGCATGGCAAATAATTCCCTCTACAGTGAGCCCGTTTTCCGTTCCCCAACTCCCTTTGCACGTTCTCTGCAACCATTTACACAAAGTGCTTACATGTCTCTGTACCACAAATTATATTTCATGTCTCTGAGTCTATTTCTAACCACCCTCTCTGCCTAGAGAGGTCTTCCCACCACTCTTGAGGGAAGTACTCTTCCCCACTCAAGAGGGGAAGTACTTAGCTGAGTACTTCCCTTAAGACTTAGCTGAGGTAACAAATCATCTGGGAAATATTGCTTGTTGCCACCCTCCCCCAACCCATAGCACCATTCTCTAGGGGTTCTGTAAAACCCTGTGTCTGTATCTCTGCACTTTCTAACATTTTTAAGGATTGGCTGATATATGTGTCTGTGTCTTCTAGAAGGAAGACTTCTTGAAGGCAAGGTCTGTGTCATACTATCTTTAGATCTCTGTGTTGCAGGCATATTGTGGACCTCAATAAATACTTACCAGGTGTGAACCAAGAAAGCTGTGGGAAAAGGGATGATAAGGAAATCATTATAGAAATGTAAGGGAAAAGGGAGGGCATAGAGAAAGTATAAGAAATCCCCTGTAAAAGGGAGGTAAAAAAAATGAAAGGGGAAAAGTGAAGGGGAAGAATCATTGGTGAGATATTGATAAAGATGGTCATACAGAAGATATAAATGTTGACAGAGGAAATAGGAGAAGGGTAGAAAAATAAAGAGAATGGGTGAATGGACAATAAAACTATTACGGGACAAGATAAGAGAAGCAGACTGTGGAAAGAAAAGGACAAAATTGACAAATATAACCCAATATATTGAGGGTAGAGAAGTGGAAGGAAAGAAACCAGAAGGTGTGTTGACAAGTACTTACCATGGAAAATAGCAAACATAAAGTAGCCATCTGGATAGCAGAAGAAAATAAAGAGAGCCCAGAATAATTAAAGGAAGACAAGTAATTTAATGACAATACTAAGTAAAGGACAGCTAAGACAAAAAACAAAAACAAGCACAAACAAACAACCAAAACCCCACAGACAAGATGGAGTAAGACATTATGCTTTGGAAATAGATTAGATTGTCTTTTAGTAAACCCCACATCGGCAATTCCCCTGGCAATGCAGTCATTAAGAGAGTACTGAAAAGCTACTCATGTCCTTTTTTGAGGTTAATTTTTCTGTGTACCTATATAAAGTCAGTTTTGTTCTCATCAAGAGCAATTGTGATTCAGTATCTGCCCTAAGTTATAACAAATGAGCCAGATTTGAAATATAAAATGTTTATTTCTATGGGTGCACTGGAAAAGACTACCAGTTCCTACCGGCATCTTAAAGTTGCTTCACTATATACAAGGAGAAAATTGGAAGAAAAGCACCACGGGCAGATGTCCTGCCTGCTGTCAGAGTAGGTGACATTTATGTGATGTGAATCACCTTGACATCTCTTGGTATTCCATTACAAATCTGAGAGATTGTGTTTTCACTTGTGGATTGCAATTGCCTCAGGTACCCAGATACTATCCATGTTCTTCAGAAGAGGTCGGCCAATACTCATTGTTAAGCACCAGTCAAACACATGATGGCCAGCTGGCAAATTGACACTCTTGCAATGCTTGAATCTGCCCTTTCTAATCTAATATTTTGTAGGAGGTAGACCTCAAGGGATATTATGATGTTAGTTATGGTGTGCCTACAAATGTAATCAGATGGACTGCTTTTTTTTTTTTTTTAATGTAGAGTTTCACTACTTTATGATCACATTTTTTAATTGAGAAAAATCAAGAGCATACAAACCCAATTTTATACTTGTTTAAAACAACACCCTTAAGTACTTTCCTATTTGGAAATATACTAGAAACGCCTACTTGATGAGCTTGTATTGCATTTCTGGCAAAAATATAACTTATTCCTTTTCCTATAAGATCTGTATCCCCTAAACTGTATTTCACCCTTTGAATTCCTTTTAATATTATTGAACAATAAATTTATATCTGTGATGACTGATCCATGCCATTTTATGGCCAAAATATTTTAAACCTGTCTCCATTAGGTGTTGACTATAAATTTTTCTAATTCACCCACCATGCATCATGTGGGTGTGTCCCATGTTCTCTTAGTTTAGGTCTTGTGGGATTTTGTAAAGATTTAAAATACCACACTAACTCTCTCCTAAGTCTTTTTCACATTATTTTTTAAGAAACTGAAGTCATTTGAAAATAATAGTCACTCTTTATTGTTTCTAACTCTGCACCAGGCATTTTTTATATGCATTATTTATAGAATTTTCACACCAAACATATCAGGTAGGTTTTGCTTTCTTCATTTTAATGACAAAAAAAAAAAAAAAAGAAAGAAAGAAATTGAGATCGAACAAGTTCTGTGTCCACACCACAAAAAAACATCTAGTGACAAAGTCAGGATTTAACGCTTATGTGTTAGATTCCAAAACCAATATTGCTAAACATCAGACCAAAAAAAAAAAAAAAATATATATATATATAATACATATATATATATCTCTCACATTAATTAATTTATTTTTATTTTGGTATCTCTAGTGAAACTTACTGAAATTTCTTTCTAATAATATAAGATGTTCTAGCCTCTACTTAAAAATAAAATAAAATATAAAAGAAAATAATAAAATAAAAAAGAAACCGTTCATTGCTCAAACTCTGTGGCTATTATTTCTCTCTACTGCAGATAAGGGTATTGTGGTACAGATTTAAAGTTAAATCTCCATTCCTGTTTTTGTTGTATGTAAGAACTACTGAAAGTATGAGTGTATATTCTTCTAGACCACTATTCTCCAATCTAGGGGAAAAAGTAAGAAAACAGTGAGGGAAGTACAGCTCTATTTTCCATAAAGACATGGCAAGTTGGGTCTTCAGGGATTCCCTGGGATACCTATAAAATATTCCTATTCCTAGGGAATTAAAATATCATAAAATTATATTTTATCACATTTCTATAAGAAGAATAGACAATGTACAAGAACATTTTAATAATTTATGAAAGAAAAGCAGACTAAATGAATATTTGATATTATATTTTAAATTTTTAAATAGATTCTAATATCCAGACTATAGTCTCCTTTTCTTCTTTTTTCAGACAGCCTACCTTGAAAACTCATTGACTCTCACAGCTTTAGCAGTTACCTCTCTGAGAATAATTCCCAGATTTGGATCTGTACCCAATAATACCCTGAACTCTAGTTCCATTATTCCAATAGGAAATTAGATATTTCTGCTTGCATGTTTTATCTGAAATCCAAAATATCTGTACTTGAACTCAATATCCTCAAAATTACCTTATTCCTAAATTCACATTCCAGTAGGAAAAAAAAATGGCACAATTATTTTCCTTTATTTTTCATATACAACCCATGAGAGTCATCTTAAAACATTTGACTTCCTCAGGTTTTTATAAGGTGAAGTTCCAGTTCCAAGCCCTTCATGATATGCTCCCGACTCATACCAGTAATCTCTCCAGCTACTTTCCTTCTAATCATGTGCTACATTTCATATTCCTTCTCTGGGGTGCTTTTCTTCCTCTGCACCTGGGAAACTCCCACTCATTCTTCAAGATTTGAATTCAAGTGTTTCTTTTCTGTGAAGTCTTTATTAATTCTCAGTGCATAGCTGGTCACTTCCTGGGTTCCTAATTATTACATTTATTCCTCCCCTAATTTCTACAAGTCCTTGAGTGTAGATATTGAATCAAAATCTAGATTTTGTTTTTTATATGAAGAACAGAACCCAGTGTATTATAGGTGCTCACTTAATATTTTTAAATACATGCATAAATAAATGAGTACGTGAATGAACAAATAATTCAATGACTCTTTGACTTCTCTTACTATCTTCTTGGCCTTTATATATCACTGCACTTTGTTCTGCCTTCAAACTATGTACTTGGAAAAGAATCCCCAGGTAACTTTGGTATCTGTTTAAACAGAAGTGTCAAGACTTCCATGAAATATCCTACATGAATTAATTCAGCTTCTTTTTTCAATGCCATGATATGTTAGTGAACTTTTAAAACAAATAGTTTACAATAAATTATTCTTAAAACAAGTTTGAATAAGTTCCTTATATATGTGAATAAATTAGGGTAAACAAAAATGACTTCTACTGTTCAAAGAGTAAAATAATATACTTAATACTTTTATTCTTACAAATAATTTGCTTTCATTTCTATTTATTTTTTTCTTGCATAATATCAGTTATATCAGTTATATCAGATTGGAAATTTGATGGAACCTTTTCTTGAAATTTTAAGTTTTCCCTGTAGGACATAAGGAAATATTATTTGAAGACAATGATGGAATTTGAGGGGGTTCAGAATGTTTTCCCAAGGAAACCTTAAATTCATCTCTCCCTTCTAAACCATTTAACTGCCAAAAATATCTAATTTAAAACTTTGTTTTGGCTTCTACAATAATGGGATTGCTATGCCTCTTTTCTTTTTTTCTTTTATTTGTTTTTCTTTTGTTACTATACACAATAAAAATTTGAATCCAATAAAGCTCCATGACTTAGAATCTGTGACATAAATTCTATGTTTATGATAAAAATAGAATCTAACAAAATAAACATTAAAATCTGAAAGCCCTGAATAACTTTCCATGGGGAAAATAAAATTAAATAGCCAATCTGCCATTGTATGAACAAAAGAAGGCAGTCTCACATTTTAAATATCATGGTAATTACAGTAATAGTGATAATTAATATTTATATAGTTGTACCTGAATGATCAGTGCCCTTGCTGGAAAGACAAATCAAAAGTGACCTGGTTAATGAGTCTGTGACAGATAAGGTAGGGGCACTGAGATAAACTCCCACTCACAATCACAGAATATGGTCACAAAAACATAAATATCAAACACTGCCTTCAAGGTAAGTACTCACTCCAAGTGAGGGCTGGAACCTGTAGAGGCAAGTATCTATAACCAAGTTAGAGAACCCCAAAACACAGAGAAAAGTAAGCGAATTTAACTAGCAAGAGGATCCCTCTTACCTCAAATTAAGAATGACTTAAGCAACTACATACGAGAATAACAAGAATTTAGTATCTCTCTGAGCCTCCCTCCCTCCATAACATCTTCTGGTACAAAAAACACCACCTGATCATAAGAAAAGAATGGATGAAACTCCAAATCTGAAAGCCCAAGCAAAAGATGAAAGACAATGGTTGGTGTCATGAGGGCATGAAGAGACAGATCAAGATTTTCATAGGACAGTGGTTATCATATAGGCCAACTGGTCTAAGTTATCTAAGAAAAGAAAAATAAAATGACAACAAATGGGAAAATGGAAGGATTTGAGATGAGAGAACATGACAAGTTGAGAGTAAGGCATTAAAAGTTTAGGAAGAGGGAATTAGACATAGGAATGAGAATTTAAGACATCAAATGTGTGTGTGGGAAATCCTATTTATAGAATATATTCATCAAAGTACTGTAAAAGAGCAAATAAACTCCAAGCTGCACTAATTAAGAGCTCTTGAAACACAGCAGGAATAAGACTGATAAAATTAGTTATATTCACAGAGGCTATCTATTGGAATGTTTTACTGCTTTGCTTTTTTTTAAACCAGTTACTTTTATTTTTTGTTTCTTTGTACTTAGTATTTTTTAATTTAAATTCAATTAATTAATATGTAATATATTATTGGTTTCAGAGGTACAGGTCTGTGATCCATCAGTCTTATATTACCACTAGTGCTCATTATATCACATGCTCTCCTTAATGACCATTACCCAGTTACCCCATCCCCCTACCTCTCCCCTCCAGCAACCCTGTTTGTTTCCTGTGATTAAAATCAGTTTTAAACTCATTGGACCATTGGTTTAGGATGAAGATTATCACAGATTGCTTTTGTTTTCTATAAAAATAAATATTTTGTTTTTAAATATAAAATCAATTCAGTATTGTTTATATAATAATCTATACATCACCCTCCCAAAGATATTATTATCAGTTACATTTCTGAGAGAATGAACGTACAAATGGACAATGTCCGGACGAAATATGATAATAGAGCTTTGACTCACGAACTGCCGCAACGAGGTCAGGAAACAAAACCACAGGCTCTCTAACAACTGACCAAGAATGGTCAAGCCTTTGACAACGACAGCTGGTTTACCCATATATGCCTGACTTTAAATTCAGTAACAATCAGAGAAAGCAAAAAATGCTCTCCAAACCCATAGTATGTGATGCCCTGCTTCTAGTTAGCCTGCCTGCCTCTTTCTTATGTCAACAATCTCCAATCAGAGATACCTAAAGGTTTTTTTGTTGTTGTTTTGTTTTGTTTCATTTTCCATTTTAAATCTTTCCATCTTCCATCTTCTCTGCCTGCCTTTGAGTCTCTGCCAAAAGTAAGTGATGGTAGCTCCTTTGTTATGGCACGCTCTGAATAAATAGTCTTTGGATGTTCTCATTTGGGTGGTTTTTGTTTATGCCCACATTTCTAATAGTTTATTAATTTCTAATCTCCTGTGCTTAAAAAATGCATAATTTAATTACATCCATCTGTAATCTCTGCAGATTCATACAATACAGGACTGTTTTGCCACTTGGAAATTGACATAGCTGTCTCATAAATTCACCTCAGCCAGACATTGAAATGCTAAATTTCAGGGAAGAGTATCTGTGCTCTCACTCTCGGTTGATTTTAATGAACAATTACTAAGATGTTACATAAGCTGAATTTTTACCCATTACTTATCATGTCAAAATATATGTAAATTTTTGGGGGGCCTGGGTGGCTCAGTGGGTTAAAGCTGCTGCCTTCGGCTCAGGTCATGATCCCAGGGTTCTGGGATCGAGCCCTGCGTTGGGCTCTCTGCTCAGTGGGGAGTCTGCTTTCCCCCCTCTCTCTCTGCCTGCCTCTCTGCTTACTTGTGATCTCTGTCAAATAAATAAATAAAATCTTTGAAAAAAATATGTAAATTTTTACATGTAAAAATAACTGGCATACAGAATCATTCTATTTATGTTAAAGCATTTCTCCTCAGCATTAGTGAATAACGATTCCAGTGATTTAAGACTTGACAAAATAAAATAAACCTCATTTTTACAAGGAGAATATTCATGGAAAAGACAAAGATAATGCCTTAAAATTGCTCTCACATGCTGCCCAACAAGATAAAAAAAAGTGAGCCATCATCATAGAGTACAGAAAAATAACCCTTACTCCCTGATATAATATTTATTTCAAATATAACGTGAATGCCTTCTTAAAGTTATTAACTAGAAAGCCAGAATGTTTTTTTAATCTTAATGATCCACGTGTTTCACATTTTCAATTATTTGCTAGATATTTATGTGTATATTTAATACACATGAGAAGAAGTCAGGAGCCTTATCAAGTAAAACAAAAATTACATTTCTCTGCCTTTATAGTTTAAATCATATGACATAAGACTGTTTTTAAAAGGAAAAAATGTAAAACTTATTAATATTTCTTATTCTTTTTGCTGCGTGGGCTAAAACATTCAAACTGCTATTGTTTTGAACGTATTATATTAGAATATAAATGTTTTACCTCAGAAAGCAAAATAAACCATATGCAAAGAAATTCCGTATTTAACAAGAATGTGTGAGATACCTATCAGACACATGAAAATATGTTCATCATCACTAGCCATCAGGGAGATTCAAATTAAAACCACATTGAGATACCACCTTACACCAGTTAGAATGGCCAAAATTAGCAAGACAGGAAATAACATGTGTTGGAGAGGATGTGGAGAAAGGGGAACCCTCTTACACTGTTGATGGGAATGCAAGTTGGTGCAGCCACTTTGGAGAACAGTGTGGAGATTCCTCAAGAAATTAAAAATAGGGCTTCCCTATGACCCTGCTTGCACTACTGGGTATTTACCCCAAAGATACAGATGTAGTGAAAAGAAGGGCCATCTGTACCCCAATGTTTATAGCAGCAAGGGCAATGGTCGCCAAACTGTGGAAAGAACCAAGATGCCCTTCAACGGACGAATGGATAAGGAAGATGTGGTCCATATACACTATGGAGTATTATGCCTCCATCAGAAAGGATGAATACCCAACTTTTGTAGCAACATGGACGGGACTGGAAGAGATTATGCTGAGTGAAATAAGTCAAGCAGAGAGAGTCAATTATCATATGGTTTCACTTATTTGTGGAGCATAACAAATAGCATGGAGGACAAGG